>NC_135499.1:3009522-3030496 GCF_052857255.1 Amblyomma americanum
AGGTTAGGTTAGGTTAGGTTAGGTTAGGTTAGGTTAGGTTAGGTTAGGTTAGGTTAGGTTAGGTTAGGTTAGGTTAGGTTAGGTTAGGTTAGGTTAGGTTAGGTTAGGTTAGGTTAGGTTAGGTTAGGTTAGGTTAGGTTAGGTTAGGTTAGGTTAGGTTAGGTTAGGTTAGGTTAGGTTAGGTTAGGTTAGGTTAGGTTAGGTTAGGTTAGGTTAGGTTAGGTTAGGTTAGGTTAGGTTAGGTTAGGTTAGGTTAGGTTAGGTTAGGTTAGGTTAGGTTAGGTTAGGTTAGGTTAGGTTAGGTTAGGTTAGGTTAGGTTAGGTTAGGTTAGGTTAGGTTAGGTTAGGTTAGGTTAGGTTAGGTTAGGTTAGGTTAGGTTAGGTTAGGTTAGGTTAGGTTAGGTTAGGTTAGGTTAGGTTAGGTTAGGTTAGGTTAGGTTAGGTTAGGTTAGGTTAGGTTAGGTTAGGTTAGGTTAGGTTAGGTTAGGTTAGGTTAGGTTAGGTTAGGTTAGGTTAGGTTAGGTTAGGTTAGGTTAGGTTAGGTTAGGTTAGGTTAGGTTAGGTTAGGTTAGGTTAGGTTAGGTTAGGTTAGGTTAGGTTAGGTTAGGTTAGGTTAGGTTAGGTTAGGTTAGGTTAGGTTAGGTTAGGTTAGGTTAGGTTAGGTTAGGTTAGGTTAGGTTAGGTTAGGTTAGGTTAGGTTAGGTTAGGTTAGGTTAGGTTAGGTTAGGTTAGGTTAGGTTAGGTTAGGTTAGGTTAGGTTAGGTTAGGTTAGGTTAGGTTAGGTTAGGTTAGGTTAGGTTAGGTTAGGTTAGGTTAGGTTAGGTTAGGTTAGGTTAGGTTAGGTTAGGTTAGGTTAGGTTAGGTTAGGTTAGGTTAGGTTAGGTTAGGTTAGGTTAGGTTAGGTTAGGTTAGGTTAGGTTAGGTTAGGTTAGGTTAGGTTAGGTTAGGTTAGGTTAGGTTAGGTTAGGTTAGGTTAGGTTAGGTTAGGTTAGGTTAGGTTAGGTTAGGTTAGGTTAGGTTAGGTTAGGTTAGGTTAGGTTAGGTTAGGTTAGGTTAGGTTAGGTTAGGTTAGGTTAGGTTAGGTTAGGTTAGGTTAGGTTAGGTTAGGTTAGGTTAGGTTAGGTTAGGTTAGGTTAGGTTAGGTTAGGTTAGGTTAGGTTAGGTTAGGTTAGGTTAGGTTAGGTTAGGTTAGGTTAGGTTAGGTTAGGTTAGGTTAGGTTAGGTTAGGTTAGGTTAGGTTAGGTTAGGTTAGGTTAGGTTAGGTTAGGTTAGGTTAGGTTAGGTTAGGTTAGGTTAGGTTAGGTTAGGTTAGGTTAGGTTAGGTTAGGTTAGGTTAGGTTAGGTTAGGTTAGGTTAGGTTAGGTTAGGTTAGGTTAGGTTAGGTTAGGTTAGGTTAGGTTAGGTTAGGTTAGGTTAGGTTAGGTTAGGTTAGGTTAGGTTAGGTTAGGTTAGGTTAGGTTAGGTTAGGTTAGGTTAGGTTAGGTTAGGTTAGGTTAGGTTAGGTTAGGTTAGGTTAGGTTAGGTTAGGTTAGGTTAGGTTAGGTTAGGTTAGGTTAGGTTAGGTTAGGTTAGGTTAGGTTAGGTTAGGTTAGGTTAGGTTAGGTTAGGTTAGGTTAGGTTAGGTTAGGTTAGGTTAGGTTAGGTTAGGTTAGGTTAGGTTAGGTTAGGTTAGGTTAGGTTAGGTTAGGTTAGGTTAGGTTAGGTTAGGTTAGGTTAGGTTAGGTTAGGTTAGGTTAGGTTAGGTTAGGTTAGGTTAGGTTAGGTTAGGTTAGGTTAGGTTAGGTTAGGTTAGGTTAGGTTAGGTTAGGTTAGGTTAGGTTAGGTTAGGTTAGGTTAGGTTAGGTTAGGTTAGGTTAGGTTAGGTTAGGTTAGGTTAGGTTAGGTTAGGTTAGGTTAGGTTAGGTTAGGTTAGGTTAGGTTAGGTTAGGTTAGGTTAGGTTAGGTTAGGTTAGGTTAGGTTAGGTTAGGTTAGGTTAGGTTAGGTTAGGTTAGGTTAGGTTAGGTTAGGTTAGGTTAGGTTAGGTTAGGTTAGGTTAGGTTAGGTTAGGTTAGGTTAGGTTAGGTTAGGTTAGGTTAGGTTAGGTTAGGTTAGGTTAGGTTAGGTTAGGTTAGGTTAGGTTAGGTTAGGTTAGGTTAGGTTAGGTTAGGTTAGGTTAGGTTAGGTTAGGTTAGGTTAGGTTAGGTTAGGTTAGGTTAGGTTAGGTTAGGTTAGGTTAGGTTAGGTTAGGTTAGGTTAGGTTAGGTTAGGTTAGGTTAGGTTAGGTTAGGTTAGGTTAGGTTAGGTTAGGTTAGGTTAGGTTAGGTTAGGTTAGGTTAGGTTAGGTTAGGTTAGGTTAGGTTAGGTTAGGTTAGGTTAGGTTAGGTTAGGTTAGGTTAGGTTAGGTTAGGTTAGGTTAGGTTAGGTTAGGTTAGGTTAGGTTAGGTTAGGTTAGGTTAGGTTAGGTTAGGTTAGGTTAGGTTAGGTTAGGTTAGGTTAGGTTAGGTTAGGTTAGGTTAGGTTAGGTTAGGTTAGGTTAGGTTAGGTTAGGTTAGGTTAGGTTAGGTTAGGTTAGGTTAGGTTAGGTTAGGTTAGGTTAGGTTAGGTTAGGTTAGGTTAGGTTAGGTTAGGTTAGGTTAGGTTAGGTTAGGTTAGGTTAGGTTAGGTTAGGTTAGGTTAGGTTAGGTTAGGTTAGGTTAGGTTAGGTTAGGTTAGGTTAGGTTAGGTTAGGTTAGGTTAGGTTAGGTTAGGTTAGGTTAGGTTAGGTTAGGTTAGGTTAGGTTAGGTTAGGTTAGGTTAGGTTAGGTTAGGTTAGGTTAGGTTAGGTTAGGTTAGGTTAGGTTAGGTTAGGTTAGGTTAGGTTAGGTTAGGTTAGGTTAGGTTAGGTTAGGTTAGGTTAGGTTAGGTTAGGTTAGGTTAGGTTAGGTTAGGTTAGGTTAGGTTAGGTTAGGTTAGGTTAGGTTAGGTTAGGTTAGGTTAGGTTAGGTTAGGTTAGGTTAGGTTAGGTTAGGTTAGGTTAGGTTAGGTTAGGTTAGGTTAGGTTAGGTTAGGTTAGGTTAGGTTAGGTTAGGTTAGGTTAGGTTAGGTTAGGTTAGGTTAGGTTAGGTTAGGTTAGGTTAGGTTAGGTTAGGTTAGGTTAGGTTAGGTTAGGTTAGGTTAGGTTAGGTTAGGTTAGGTTAGGTTAGGTTAGGTTAGGTTAGGTTAGGTTAGGTTAGGTTAGGTTAGGTTAGGTTAGGTTAGGTTAGGTTAGGTTAGGTTAGGTTAGGTTAGGTTAGGTTAGGTTAGGTTAGGTTAGGTTAGGTTAGGTTAGGTTAGGTTAGGTTAGGTTAGGTTAGGTTAGGTTAGGTTAGGTTAGGTTAGGTTAGGTTAGGTTAGGTTAGGTTAGGTTAGGTTAGGTTAGGTTAGGTTAGGTTAGGTTAGGTTAGGTTAGGTTAGGTTAGGTTAGGTTAGGTTAGGTTAGGTTAGGTTAGGTTAGGTTAGGTTAGGTTAGGTTAGGTTAGGTTAGGTTAGGTTAGGTTAGGTTAGGTTAGGTTAGGTTAGGTTAGGTTAGGTTAGGTTAGGTTAGGTTAGGTTAGGTTAGGTTAGGTTAGGTTAGGTTAGGTTAGGTTAGGTTAGGTTAGGTTAGGTTAGGTTAGGTTAGGTTAGGTTAGGTTAGGTTAGGTTAGGTTAGGTTAGGTTAGGTTAGGTTAGGTTAGGTTAGGTTAGGTTAGGTTAGGTTAGGTTAGGTTAGGTTAGGTTAGGTTAGGTTAGGTTAGGTTAGGTTAGGTTAGGTTAGGTTAGGTTAGGTTAGGTTAGGTTAGGTTAGGTTAGGTTAGGTTAGGTTAGGTTAGGTTAGGTTAGGTTAGGTTAGGTTAGGTTAGGTTAGGTTAGGTTAGGTTAGGTTAGGTTAGGTTAGGTTAGGTTAGGTTAGGTTAGGTTAGGTTAGGTTAGGTTAGGTTAGGTTAGGTTAGGTTAGGTTAGGTTAGGTTAGGTTAGGTTAGGTTAGGTTAGGTTAGGTTAGGTTAGGTTAGGTTAGGTTAGGTTAGGTTAGGTTAGGTTAGGTTAGGTTAGGTTAGGTTAGGTTAGGTTAGGTTAGGTTAGGTTAGGTTAGGTTAGGTTAGGTTAGGTTAGGTTAGGTTAGGTTAGGTTAGGTTAGGTTAGGTTAGGTTAGGTTAGGTTAGGTTAGGTTAGGTTAGGTTAGGTTAGGTTAGGTTAGGTTAGGTTAGGTTAGGTTAGGTTAGGTTAGGTTAGGTTAGGTTAGGTTAGGTTAGGTTAGGTTAGGTTAGGTTAGGTTAGGTTAGGTTAGGTTAGGTTAGGTTAGGTTAGGTTAGGTTAGGTTAGGTTAGGTTAGGTTAGGTTAGGTTAGGTTAGGTTAGGTTAGGTTAGGTTAGGTTAGGTTAGGTTAGGTTAGGTTAGGTTAGGTTAGGTTAGGTTAGGTTAGGTTAGGTTAGGTTAGGTTAGGTTAGGTTAGGTTAGGTTAGGTTAGGTTAGGTTAGGTTAGGTTAGGTTAGGTTAGGTTAGGTTAGGTTAGGTTAGGTTAGGTTAGGTTAGGTTAGGTTAGGTTAGGTTAGGTTAGGTTAGGTTAGGTTAGGTTAGGTTAGGTTAGGTTAGGTTAGGTTAGGTTAGGTTAGGTTAGGTTAGGTTAGGTTAGGTTAGGTTAGGTTAGGTTAGGTTAGGTTAGGTTAGGTTAGGTTAGGTTAGGTTAGGTTAGGTTAGGTTAGGTTAGGTTAGGTTAGGTTAGGTTAGGTTAGGTTAGGTTAGGTTAGGTTAGGTTAGGTTAGGTTAGGTTAGGTTAGGTTAGGTTAGGTTAGGTTAGGTTAGGTTAGGTTAGGTTAGGTTAGGTTAGGTTAGGTTAGGTTAGGTTAGGTTAGGTTAGGTTAGGTTAGGTTAGGTTAGGTTAGGTTAGGTTAGGTTAGGTTAGGTTAGGTTAGGTTAGGTTAGGTTAGGTTAGGTTAGGTTAGGTTAGGTTAGGTTAGGTTAGGTTAGGTTAGGTTAGGTTAGGTTAGGTTAGGTTAGGTTAGGTTAGGTTAGGTTAGGTTAGGTTAGGTTAGGTTAGGTTAGGTTAGGTTAGGTTAGGTTAGGTTAGGTTAGGTTAGGTTAGGTTAGGTTAGGTTAGGTTAGGTTAGGTTAGGTTAGGTTAGGTTAGGTTAGGTTAGGTTAGGTTAGGTTAGGTTAGGTTAGGTTAGGTTAGGTTAGGTTAGGTTAGGTTAGGTTAGGTTAGGTTAGGTTAGGTTAGGTTAGGTTAGGTTAGGTTAGGTTAGGTTAGGTTAGGTTAGGTTAGGTTAGGTTAGGTTAGGTTAGGTTAGGTTAGGTTAGGTTAGGTTAGGTTAGGTTAGGTTAGGTTAGGTTAGGTTAGGTTAGGTTAGGTTAGGTTAGGTTAGGTTAGGTTAGGTTAGGTTAGGTTAGGTTAGGTTAGGTTAGGTTAGGTTAGGTTAGGTTAGGTTAGGTTAGGTTAGGTTAGGTTAGGTTAGGTTAGGTTAGGTTAGGTTAGGTTAGGTTAGGTTAGGTTAGGTTAGGTTAGGTTAGGTTAGGTTAGGTTAGGTTAGGTTAGGTTAGGTTAGGTTAGGTTAGGTTAGGTTAGGTTAGGTTAGGTTAGGTTAGGTTAGGTTAGGTTAGGTTAGGTTAGGTTAGGTTAGGTTAGGTTAGGTTAGGTTAGGTTAGGTTAGGTTAGGTTAGGTTAGGTTAGGTTAGGTTAGGTTAGGTTAGGTTAGGTTAGGTTAGGTTAGGTTAGGTTAGGTTAGGTTAGGTTAGGTTAGGTTAGGTTAGGTTAGGTTAGGTTAGGTTAGGTTAGGTTAGGTTAGGTTAGGTTAGGTTAGGTTAGGTTAGGTTAGGTTAGGTTAGGTTAGGTTAGGTTAGGTTAGGTTAGGTTAGGTTAGGTTAGGTTAGGTTAGGTTAGGTTAGGTTAGGTTAGGTTAGGTTAGGTTAGGTTAGGTTAGGTTAGGTTAGGTTAGGTTAGGTTAGGTTAGGTTAGGTTAGGTTAGGTTAGGTTAGGTTAGGTTAGGTTAGGTTAGGTTAGGTTAGGTTAGGTTAGGTTAGGTTAGGTTAGGTTAGGTTAGGTTAGGTTAGGTTAGGTTAGGTTAGGTTAGGTTAGGTTAGGTTAGGTTAGGTTAGGTTAGGTTAGGTTAGGTTAGGTTAGGTTAGGTTAGGTTAGGTTAGGTTAGGTTAGGTTAGGTTAGGTTAGGTTAGGTTAGGTTAGGTTAGGTTAGGTTAGGTTAGGTTAGGTTAGGTTAGGTTAGGTTAGGTTAGGTTAGGTTAGGTTAGGTTAGGTTAGGTTAGGTTAGGTTAGGTTAGGTTAGGTTAGGTTAGGTTAGGTTAGGTTAGGTTAGGTTAGGTTAGGTTAGGTTAGGTTAGGTTAGGTTAGGTTAGGTTAGGTTAGGTTAGGTTAGGTTAGGTTAGGTTAGGTTAGGTTAGGTTAGGTTAGGTTAGGTTAGGTTAGGTTAGGTTAGGTTAGGTTAGGTTAGGTTAGGTTAGGTTAGGTTAGGTTAGGTTAGGTTAGGTTAGGTTAGGTTAGGTTAGGTTAGGTTAGGTTAGGTTAGGTTAGGTTAGGTTAGGTTAGGTTAGGTTAGGTTAGGTTAGGTTAGGTTAGGTTAGGTTAGGTTAGGTTAGGTTAGGTTAGGTTAGGTTAGGTTAGGTTAGGTTAGGTTAGGTTAGGTTAGGTTAGGTTAGGTTAGGTTAGGTTAGGTTAGGTTAGGTTAGGTTAGGTTAGGTTAGGTTAGGTTAGGTTAGGTTAGGTTAGGTTAGGTTAGGTTAGGTTAGGTTAGGTTAGGTTAGGTTAGGTTAGGTTAGGTTAGGTTAGGTTAGGTTAGGTTAGGTTAGGTTAGGTTAGGTTAGGTTAGGTTAGGTTAGGTTAGGTTAGGTTAGGTTAGGTTAGGTTAGGTTAGGTTAGGTTAGGTTAGGTTAGGTTAGGTTAGGTTAGGTTAGGTTAGGTTAGGTTAGGTTAGGTTAGGTTAGGTTAGGTTAGGTTAGGTTAGGTTAGGTTAGGTTAGGTTAGGTTAGGTTAGGTTAGGTTAGGTTAGGTTAGGTTAGGTTAGGTTAGGTTAGGTTAGGTTAGGTTAGGTTAGGTTAGGTTAGGTTAGGTTAGGTTAGGTTAGGTTAGGTTAGGTTAGGTTAGGTTAGGTTAGGTTAGGTTAGGTTAGGTTAGGTTAGGTTAGGTTAGGTTAGGTTAGGTTAGGTTAGGTTAGGTTAGGTTAGGTTAGGTTAGGTTAGGTTAGGTTAGGTTAGGTTAGGTTAGGTTAGGTTAGGTTAGGTTAGGTTAGGTTAGGTTAGGTTAGGTTAGGTTAGGTTAGGTTAGGTTAGGTTAGGTTAGGTTAGGTTAGGTTAGGTTAGGTTAGGTTAGGTTAGGTTAGGTTAGGTTAGGTTAGGTTAGGTTAGGTTAGGTTAGGTTAGGTTAGGTTAGGTTAGGTTAGGTTAGGTTAGGTTAGGTTAGGTTAGGTTAGGTTAGGTTAGGTTAGGTTAGGTTAGGTTAGGTTAGGTTAGGTTAGGTTAGGTTAGGTTAGGTTAGGTTAGGTTAGGTTAGGTTAGGTTAGGTTAGGTTAGGTTAGGTTAGGTTAGGTTAGGTTAGGTTAGGTTAGGTTAGGTTAGGTTAGGTTAGGTTAGGTTAGGTTAGGTTAGGTTAGGTTAGGTTAGGTTAGGTTAGGTTAGGTTAGGTTAGGTTAGGTTAGGTTAGGTTAGGTTAGGTTAGGTTAGGTTAGGTTAGGTTAGGTTAGGTTAGGTTAGGTTAGGTTAGGTTAGGTTAGGTTAGGTTAGGTTAGGTTAGGTTAGGTTAGGTTAGGTTAGGTTAGGTTAGGTTAGGTTAGGTTAGGTTAGGTTAGGTTAGGTTAGGTTAGGTTAGGTTAGGTTAGGTTAGGTTAGGTTAGGTTAGGTTAGGTTAGGTTAGGTTAGGTTAGGTTAGGTTAGGTTAGGTTAGGTTAGGTTAGGTTAGGTTAGGTTAGGTTAGGTTAGGTTAGGTTAGGTTAGGTTAGGTTAGGTTAGGTTAGGTTAGGTTAGGTTAGGTTAGGTTAGGTTAGGTTAGGTTAGGTTAGGTTAGGTTAGGTTAGGTTAGGTTAGGTTAGGTTAGGTTAGGTTAGGTTAGGTTAGGTTAGGTTAGGTTAGGTTAGGTTAGGTTAGGTTAGGTTAGGTTAGGTTAGGTTAGGTTAGGTTAGGTTAGGTTAGGTTAGGTTAGGTTAGGTTAGGTTAGGTTAGGTTAGGTTAGGTTAGGTTAGGTTAGGTTAGGTTAGGTTAGGTTAGGTTAGGTTAGGTTAGGTTAGGTTAGGTTAGGTTAGGTTAGGTTAGGTTAGGTTAGGTTAGGTTAGGTTAGGTTAGGTTAGGTTAGGTTAGGTTAGGTTAGGTTAGGTTAGGTTAGGTTAGGTTAGGTTAGGTTAGGTTAGGTTAGGTTAGGTTAGGTTAGGTTAGGTTAGGTTAGGTTAGGTTAGGTTAGGTTAGGTTAGGTTAGGTTAGGTTAGGTTAGGTTAGGTTAGGTTAGGTTAGGTTAGGTTAGGTTAGGTTAGGTTAGGTTAGGTTAGGTTAGGTTAGGTTAGGTTAGGTTAGGTTAGGTTAGGTTAGGTTAGGTTAGGTTAGGTTAGGTTAGGTTAGGTTAGGTTAGGTTAGGTTAGGTTAGGTTAGGTTAGGTTAGGTTAGGTTAGGTTAGGTTAGGTTAGGTTAGGTTAGGTTAGGTTAGGTTAGGTTAGGTTAGGTTAGGTTAGGTTAGGTTAGGTTAGGTTAGGTTAGGTTAGGTTAGGTTAGGTTAGGTTAGGTTAGGTTAGGTTAGGTTAGGTTAGGTTAGGTTAGGTTAGGTTAGGTTAGGTTAGGTTAGGTTAGGTTAGGTTAGGTTAGGTTAGGTTAGGTTAGGTTAGGTTAGGTTAGGTTAGGTTAGGTTAGGTTAGGTTAGGTTAGGTTAGGTTAGGTTAGGTTAGGTTAGGTTAGGTTAGGTTAGGTTAGGTTAGGTTAGGTTAGGTTAGGTTAGGTTAGGTTAGGTTAGGTTAGGTTAGGTTAGGTTAGGTTAGGTTAGGTTAGGTTAGGTTAGGTTAGGTTAGGTTAGGTTAGGTTAGGTTAGGTTAGGTTAGGTTAGGTTAGGTTAGGTTAGGTTAGGTTAGGTTAGGTTAGGTTAGGTTAGGTTAGGTTAGGTTAGGTTAGGTTAGGTTAGGTTAGGTTAGGTTAGGTTAGGTTAGGTTAGGTTAGGTTAGGTTAGGTTAGGTTAGGTTAGGTTAGGTTAGGTTAGGTTAGGTTAGGTTAGGTTAGGTTAGGTTAGGTTAGGTTAGGTTAGGTTAGGTTAGGTTAGGTTAGGTTAGGTTAGGTTAGGTTAGGTTAGGTTAGGTTAGGTTAGGTTAGGTTAGGTTAGGTTAGGTTAGGTTAGGTTAGGTTAGGTTAGGTTAGGTTAGGTTAGGTTAGGTTAGGTTAGGTTAGGTTAGGTTAGGTTAGGTTAGGTTAGGTTAGGTTAGGTTAGGTTAGGTTAGGTTAGGTTAGGTTAGGTTAGGTTAGGTTAGGTTAGGTTAGGTTAGGTTAGGTTAGGTTAGGTTAGGTTAGGTTAGGTTAGGTTAGGTTAGGTTAGGTTAGGTTAGGTTAGGTTAGGTTAGGTTAGGTTAGGTTAGGTTAGGTTAGGTTAGGTTAGGTTAGGTTAGGTTAGGTTAGGTTAGGTTAGGTTAGGTTAGGTTAGGTTAGGTTAGGTTAGGTTAGGTTAGGTTAGGTTAGGTTAGGTTAGGTTAGGTTAGGTTAGGTTAGGTTAGGTTAGGTTAGGTTAGGTTAGGTTAGGTTAGGTTAGGTTAGGTTAGGTTAGGTTAGGTTAGGTTAGGTTAGGTTAGGTTAGGTTAGGTTAGGTTAGGTTAGGTTAGGTTAGGTTAGGTTAGGTTAGGTTAGGTTAGGTTAGGTTAGGTTAGGTTAGGTTAGGTTAGGTTAGGTTAGGTTAGGTTAGGTTAGGTTAGGTTAGGTTAGGTTAGGTTAGGTTAGGTTAGGTTAGGTTAGGTTAGGTTAGGTTAGGTTAGGTTAGGTTAGGTTAGGTTAGGTTAGGTTAGGTTAGGTTAGGTTAGGTTAGGTTAGGTTAGGTTAGGTTAGGTTAGGTTAGGTTAGGTTAGGTTAGGTTAGGTTAGGTTAGGTTAGGTTAGGTTAGGTTAGGTTAGGTTAGGTTAGGTTAGGTTAGGTTAGGTTAGGTTAGGTTAGGTTAGGTTAGGTTAGGTTAGGTTAGGTTAGGTTAGGTTAGGTTAGGTTAGGTTAGGTTAGGTTAGGTTAGGTTAGGTTAGGTTAGGTTAGGTTAGGTTAGGTTAGGTTAGGTTAGGTTAGGTTAGGTTAGGTTAGGTTAGGTTAGGTTAGGTTAGGTTAGGTTAGGTTAGGTTAGGTTAGGTTAGGTTAGGTTAGGTTAGGTTAGGTTAGGTTAGGTTAGGTTAGGTTAGGTTAGGTTAGGTTAGGTTAGGTTAGGTTAGGTTAGGTTAGGTTAGGTTAGGTTAGGTTAGGTTAGGTTAGGTTAGGTTAGGTTAGGTTAGGTTAGGTTAGGTTAGGTTAGGTTAGGTTAGGTTAGGTTAGGTTAGGTTAGGTTAGGTTAGGTTAGGTTAGGTTAGGTTAGGTTAGGTTAGGTTAGGTTAGGTTAGGTTAGGTTAGGTTAGGTTAGGTTAGGTTAGGTTAGGTTAGGTTAGGTTAGGTTAGGTTAGGTTAGGTTAGGTTAGGTTAGGTTAGGTTAGGTTAGGTTAGGTTAGGTTAGGTTAGGTTAGGTTAGGTTAGGTTAGGTTAGGTTAGGTTAGGTTAGGTTAGGTTAGGTTAGGTTAGGTTAGGTTAGGTTAGGTTAGGTTAGGTTAGGTTAGGTTAGGTTAGGTTAGGTTAGGTTAGGTTAGGTTAGGTTAGGTTAGGTTAGGTTAGGTTAGGTTAGGTTAGGTTAGGTTAGGTTAGGTTAGGTTAGGTTAGGTTAGGTTAGGTTAGGTTAGGTTAGGTTAGGTTAGGTTAGGTTAGGTTAGGTTAGGTTAGGTTAGGTTAGGTTAGGTTAGGTTAGGTTAGGTTAGGTTAGGTTAGGTTAGGTTAGGTTAGGTTAGGTTAGGTTAGGTTAGGTTAGGTTAGGTTAGGTTAGGTTAGGTTAGGTTAGGTTAGGTTAGGTTAGGTTAGGTTAGGTTAGGTTAGGTTAGGTTAGGTTAGGTTAGGTTAGGTTAGGTTAGGTTAGGTTAGGTTAGGTTAGGTTAGGTTAGGTTAGGTTAGGTTAGGTTAGGTTAGGTTAGGTTAGGTTAGGTTAGGTTAGGTTAGGTTAGGTTAGGTTAGGTTAGGTTAGGTTAGGTTAGGTTAGGTTAGGTTAGGTTAGGTTAGGTTAGGTTAGGTTAGGTTAGGTTAGGTTAGGTTAGGTTAGGTTAGGTTAGGTTAGGTTAGGTTAGGTTAGGTTAGGTTAGGTTAGGTTAGGTTAGGTTAGGTTAGGTTAGGTTAGGTTAGGTTAGGTTAGGTTAGGTTAGGTTAGGTTAGGTTAGGTTAGGTTAGGTTAGGTTAGGTTAGGTTAGGTTAGGTTAGGTTAGGTTAGGTTAGGTTAGGTTAGGTTAGGTTAGGTTAGGTTAGGTTAGGTTAGGTTAGGTTAGGTTAGGTTAGGTTAGGTTAGGTTAGGTTAGGTTAGGTTAGGTTAGGTTAGGTTAGGTTAGGTTAGGTTAGGTTAGGTTAGGTTAGGTTAGGTTAGGTTAGGTTAGGTTAGGTTAGGTTAGGTTAGGTTAGGTTAGGTTAGGTTAGGTTAGGTTAGGTTAGGTTAGGTTAGGTTAGGTTAGGTTAGGTTAGGTTAGGTTAGGTTAGGTTAGGTTAGGTTAGGTTAGGTTAGGTTAGGTTAGGTTAGGTTAGGTTAGGTTAGGTTAGGTTAGGTTAGGTTAGGTTAGGTTAGGTTAGGTTAGGTTAGGTTAGGTTAGGTTAGGTTAGGTTAGGTTAGGTTAGGTTAGGTTAGGTTAGGTTAGGTTAGGTTAGGTTAGGTTAGGTTAGGTTAGGTTAGGTTAGGTTAGGTTAGGTTAGGTTAGGTTAGGTTAGGTTAGGTTAGGTTAGGTTAGGTTAGGTTAGGTTAGGTTAGGTTAGGTTAGGTTAGGTTAGGTTAGGTTAGGTTAGGTTAGGTTAGGTTAGGTTAGGTTAGGTTAGGTTAGGTTAGGTTAGGTTAGGTTAGGTTAGGTTAGGTTAGGTTAGGTTAGGTTAGGTTAGGTTAGGTTAGGTTAGGTTAGGTTAGGTTAGGTTAGGTTAGGTTAGGTTAGGTTAGGTTAGGTTAGGTTAGGTTAGGTTAGGTTAGGTTAGGTTAGGTTAGGTTAGGTTAGGTTAGGTTAGGTTAGGTTAGGTTAGGTTAGGTTAGGTTAGGTTAGGTTAGGTTAGGTTAGGTTAGGTTAGGTTAGGTTAGGTTAGGTTAGGTTAGGTTAGGTTAGGTTAGGTTAGGTTAGGTTAGGTTAGGTTAGGTTAGGTTAGGTTAGGTTAGGTTAGGTTAGGTTAGGTTAGGTTAGGTTAGGTTAGGTTAGGTTAGGTTAGGTTAGGTTAGGTTAGGTTAGGTTAGGTTAGGTTAGGTTAGGTTAGGTTAGGTTAGGTTAGGTTAGGTTAGGTTAGGTTAGGTTAGGTTAGGTTAGGTTAGGTTAGGTTAGGTTAGGTTAGGTTAGGTTAGGTTAGGTTAGGTTAGGTTAGGTTAGGTTAGGTTAGGTTAGGTTAGGTTAGGTTAGGTTAGGTTAGGTTAGGTTAGGTTAGGTTAGGTTAGGTTAGGTTAGGTTAGGTTAGGTTAGGTTAGGTTAGGTTAGGTTAGGTTAGGTTAGGTTAGGTTAGGTTAGGTTAGGTTAGGTTAGGTTAGGTTAGGTTAGGTTAGGTTAGGTTAGGTTAGGTTAGGTTAGGTTAGGTTAGGTTAGGTTAGGTTAGGTTAGGTTAGGTTAGGTTAGGTTAGGTTAGGTTAGGTTAGGTTAGGTTAGGTTAGGTTAGGTTAGGTTAGGTTAGGTTAGGTTAGGTTAGGTTAGGTTAGGTTAGGTTAGGTTAGGTTAGGTTAGGTTAGGTTAGGTTAGGTTAGGTTAGGTTAGGTTAGGTTAGGTTAGGTTAGGTTAGGTTAGGTTAGGTTAGGTTAGGTTAGGTTAGGTTAGGTTAGGTTAGGTTAGGTTAGGTTAGGTTAGGTTAGGTTAGGTTAGGTTAGGTTAGGTTAGGTTAGGTTAGGTTAGGTTAGGTTAGGTTAGGTTAGGTTAGGTTAGGTTAGGTTAGGTTAGGTTAGGTTAGGTTAGGTTAGGTTAGGTTAGGTTAGGTTAGGTTAGGTTAGGTTAGGTTAGGTTAGGTTAGGTTAGGTTAGGTTAGGTTAGGTTAGGTTAGGTTAGGTTAGGTTAGGTTAGGTTAGGTTAGGTTAGGTTAGGTTAGGTTAGGTTAGGTTAGGTTAGGTTAGGTTAGGTTAGGTTAGGTTAGGTTAGGTTAGGTTAGGTTAGGTTAGGTTAGGTTAGGTTAGGTTAGGTTAGGTTAGGTTAGGTTAGGTTAGGTTAGGTTAGGTTAGGTTAGGTTAGGTTAGGTTAGGTTAGGTTAGGTTAGGTTAGGTTAGGTTAGGTTAGGTTAGGTTAGGTTAGGTTAGGTTAGGTTAGGTTAGGTTAGGTTAGGTTAGGTTAGGTTAGGTTAGGTTAGGTTAGGTTAGGTTAGGTTAGGTTAGGTTAGGTTAGGTTAGGTTAGGTTAGGTTAGGTTAGGTTAGGTTAGGTTAGGTTAGGTTAGGTTAGGTTAGGTTAGGTTAGGTTAGGTTAGGTTAGGTTAGGTTAGGTTAGGTTAGGTTAGGTTAGGTTAGGTTAGGTTAGGTTAGGTTAGGTTAGGTTAGGTTAGGTTAGGTTAGGTTAGGTTAGGTTAGGTTAGGTTAGGTTAGGTTAGGTTAGGTTAGGTTAGGTTAGGTTAGGTTAGGTTAGGTTAGGTTAGGTTAGGTTAGGTTAGGTTAGGTTAGGTTAGGTTAGGTTAGGTTAGGTTAGGTTAGGTTAGGTTAGGTTAGGTTAGGTTAGGTTAGGTTAGGTTAGGTTAGGTTAGGTTAGGTTAGGTTAGGTTAGGTTAGGTTAGGTTAGGTTAGGTTAGGTTAGGTTAGGTTAGGTTAGGTTAGGTTAGGTTAGGTTAGGTTAGGTTAGGTTAGGTTAGGTTAGGTTAGGTTAGGTTAGGTTAGGTTAGGTTAGGTTAGGTTAGGTTAGGTTAGGTTAGGTTAGGTTAGGTTAGGTTAGGTTAGGTTAGGTTAGGTTAGGTTAGGTTAGGTTAGGTTAGGTTAGGTTAGGTTAGGTTAGGTTAGGTTAGGTTAGGTTAGGTTAGGTTAGGTTAGGTTAGGTTAGGTTAGGTTAGGTTAGGTTAGGTTAGGTTAGGTTAGGTTAGGTTAGGTTAGGTTAGGTTAGGTTAGGTTAGGTTAGGTTAGGTTAGGTTAGGTTAGGTTAGGTTAGGTTAGGTTAGGTTAGGTTAGGTTAGGTTAGGTTAGGTTAGGTTAGGTTAGGTTAGGTTAGGTTAGGTTAGGTTAGGTTAGGTTAGGTTAGGTTAGGTTAGGTTAGGTTAGGTTAGGTTAGGTTAGGTTAGGTTAGGTTAGGTTAGGTTAGGTTAGGTTAGGTTAGGTTAGGTTAGGTTAGGTTAGGTTAGGTTAGGTTAGGTTAGGTTAGGTTAGGTTAGGTTAGGTTAGGTTAGGTTAGGTTAGGTTAGGTTAGGTTAGGTTAGGTTAGGTTAGGTTAGGTTAGGTTAGGTTAGGTTAGGTTAGGTTAGGTTAGGTTAGGTTAGGTTAGGTTAGGTTAGGTTAGGTTAGGTTAGGTTAGGTTAGGTTAGGTTAGGTTAGGTTAGGTTAGGTTAGGTTAGGTTAGGTTAGGTTAGGTTAGGTTAGGTTAGGTTAGGTTAGGTTAGGTTAGGTTAGGTTAGGTTAGGTTAGGTTAGGTTAGGTTAGGTTAGGTTAGGTTAGGTTAGGTTAGGTTAGGTTAGGTTAGGTTAGGTTAGGTTAGGTTAGGTTAGGTTAGGTTAGGTTAGGTTAGGTTAGGTTAGGTTAGGTTAGGTTAGGTTAGGTTAGGTTAGGTTAGGTTAGGTTAGGTTAGGTTAGGTTAGGTTAGGTTAGGTTAGGTTAGGTTAGGTTAGGTTAGGTTAGGTTAGGTTAGGTTAGGTTAGGTTAGGTTAGGTTAGGTTAGGTTAGGTTAGGTTAGGTTAGGTTAGGTTAGGTTAGGTTAGGTTAGGTTAGGTTAGGTTAGGTTAGGTTAGGTTAGGTTAGGTTAGGTTAGGTTAGGTTAGGTTAGGTTAGGTTAGGTTAGGTTAGGTTAGGTTAGGTTAGGTTAGGTTAGGTTAGGTTAGGTTAGGTTAGGTTAGGTTAGGTTAGGTTAGGTTAGGTTAGGTTAGGTTAGGTTAGGTTAGGTTAGGTTAGGTTAGGTTAGGTTAGGTTAGGTTAGGTTAGGTTAGGTTAGGTTAGGTTAGGTTAGGTTAGGTTAGGTTAGGTTAGGTTAGGTTAGGTTAGGTTAGGTTAGGTTAGGTTAGGTTAGGTTAGGTTAGGTTAGGTTAGGTTAGGTTAGGTTAGGTTAGGTTAGGTTAGGTTAGGTTAGGTTAGGTTAGGTTAGGTTAGGTTAGGTTAGGTTAGGTTAGGTTAGGTTAGGTTAGGTTAGGTTAGGTTAGGTTAGGTTAGGTTAGGTTAGGTTAGGTTAGGTTAGGTTAGGTTAGGTTAGGTTAGGTTAGGTTAGGTTAGGTTAGGTTAGGTTAGGTTAGGTTAGGTTAGGTTAGGTTAGGTTAGGTTAGGTTAGGTTAGGTTAGGTTAGGTTAGGTTAGGTTAGGTTAGGTTAGGTTAGGTTAGGTTAGGTTAGGTTAGGTTAGGTTAGGTTAGGTTAGGTTAGGTTAGGTTAGGTTAGGTTAGGTTAGGTTAGGTTAGGTTAGGTTAGGTTAGGTTAGGTTAGGTTAGGTTAGGTTAGGTTAGGTTAGGTTAGGTTAGGTTAGGTTAGGTTAGGTTAGGTTAGGTTAGGTTAGGTTAGGTTAGGTTAGGTTAGGTTAGGTTAGGTTAGGTTAGGTTAGGTTAGGTTAGGTTAGGTTAGGTTAGGTTAGGTTAGGTTAGGTTAGGTTAGGTTAGGTTAGGTTAGGTTAGGTTAGGTTAGGTTAGGTTAGGTTAGGTTAGGTTAGGTTAGGTTAGGTTAGGTTAGGTTAGGTTAGGTTAGGTTAGGTTAGGTTAGGTTAGGTTAGGTTAGGTTAGGTTAGGTTAGGTTAGGTTAGGTTAGGTTAGGTTAGGTTAGGTTAGGTTAGGTTAGGTTAGGTTAGGTTAGGTTAGGTTAGGTTAGGTTAGGTTAGGTTAGGTTAGGTTAGGTTAGGTTAGGTTAGGTTAGGTTAGGTTAGGTTAGGTTAGGTTAGGTTAGGTTAGGTTAGGTTAGGTTAGGTTAGGTTAGGTTAGGTTAGGTTAGGTTAGGTTAGGTTAGGTTAGGTTAGGTTAGGTTAGGTTAGGTTAGGTTAGGTTAGGTTAGGTTAGGTTAGGTTAGGTTAGGTTAGGTTAGGTTAGGTTAGGTTAGGTTAGGTTAGGTTAGGTTAGGTTAGGTTAGGTTAGGTTAGGTTAGGTTAGGTTAGGTTAGGTTAGGTTAGGTTAGGTTAGGTTAGGTTAGGTTAGGTTAGGTTAGGTTAGGTTAGGTTAGGTTAGGTTAGGTTAGGTTAGGTTAGGTTAGGTTAGGTTAGGTTAGGTTAGGTTAGGTTAGGTTAGGTTAGGTTAGGTTAGGTTAGGTTAGGTTAGGTTAGGTTAGGTTAGGTTAGGTTAGGTTAGGTTAGGTTAGGTTAGGTTAGGTTAGGTTAGGTTAGGTTAGGTTAGGTTAGGTTAGGTTAGGTTAGGTTAGGTTAGGTTAGGTTAGGTTAGGTTAGGTTAGGTTAGGTTAGGTTAGGTTAGGTTAGGTTAGGTTAGGTTAGGTTAGGTTAGGTTAGGTTAGGTTAGGTTAGGTTAGGTTAGGTTAGGTTAGGTTAGGTTAGGTTAGGTTAGGTTAGGTTAGGTTAGGTTAGGTTAGGTTAGGTTAGGTTAGGTTAGGTTAGGTTAGGTTAGGTTAGGTTAGGTTAGGTTAGGTTAGGTTAGGTTAGGTTAGGTTAGGTTAGGTTAGGTTAGGTTAGGTTAGGTTAGGTTAGGTTAGGTTAGGTTAGGTTAGGTTAGGTTAGGTTAGGTTAGGTTAGGTTAGGTTAGGTTAGGTTAGGTTAGGTTAGGTTAGGTTAGGTTAGGTTAGGTTAGGTTAGGTTAGGTTAGGTTAGGTTAGGTTAGGTTAGGTTAGGTTAGGTTAGGTTAGGTTAGGTTAGGTTAGGTTAGGTTAGGTTAGGTTAGGTTAGGTTAGGTTAGGTTAGGTTAGGTTAGGTTAGGTTAGGTTAGGTTAGGTTAGGTTAGGTTAGGTTAGGTTAGGTTAGGTTAGGTTAGGTTAGGTTAGGTTAGGTTAGGTTAGGTTAGGTTAGGTTAGGTTAGGTTAGGTTAGGTTAGGTTAGGTTAGGTTAGGTTAGGTTAGGTTAGGTTAGGTTAGGTTAGGTTAGGTTAGGTTAGGTTAGGTTAGGTTAGGTTAGGTTAGGTTAGGTTAGGTTAGGTTAGGTTAGGTTAGGTTAGGTTAGGTTAGGTTAGGTTAGGTTAGGTTAGGTTAGGTTAGGTTAGGTTAGGTTAGGTTAGGTTAGGTTAGGTTAGGTTAGGTTAGGTTAGGTTAGGTTAGGTTAGGTTAGGTTAGGTTAGGTTAGGTTAGGTTAGGTTAGGTTAGGTTAGGTTAGGTTAGGTTAGGTTAGGTTAGGTTAGGTTAGGTTAGGTTAGGTTAGGTTAGGTTAGGTTAGGTTAGGTTAGGTTAGGTTAGGTTAGGTTAGGTTAGGTTAGGTTAGGTTAGGTTAGGTTAGGTTAGGTTAGGTTAGGTTAGGTTAGGTTAGGTTAGGTTAGGTTAGGTTAGGTTAGGTTAGGTTAGGTTAGGTTAGGTTAGGTTAGGTTAGGTTAGGTTAGGTTAGGTTAGGTTAGGTTAGGTTAGGTTAGGTTAGGTTAGGTTAGGTTAGGTTAGGTTAGGTTAGGTTAGGTTAGGTTAGGTTAGGTTAGGTTAGGTTAGGTTAGGTTAGGTTAGGTTAGGTTAGGTTAGGTTAGGTTAGGTTAGGTTAGGTTAGGTTAGGTTAGGTTAGGTTAGGTTAGGTTAGGTTAGGTTAGGTTAGGTTAGGTTAGGTTAGGTTAGGTTAGGTTAGGTTAGGTTAGGTTAGGTTAGGTTAGGTTAGGTTAGGTTAGGTTAGGTTAGGTTAGGTTAGGTTAGGTTAGGTTAGGTTAGGTTAGGTTAGGTTAGGTTAGGTTAGGTTAGGTTAGGTTAGGTTAGGTTAGGTTAGGTTAGGTTAGGTTAGGTTAGGTTAGGTTAGGTTAGGTTAGGTTAGGTTAGGTTAGGTTAGGTTAGGTTAGGTTAGGTTAGGTTAGGTTAGGTTAGGTTAGGTTAGGTTAGGTTAGGTTAGGTTAGGTTAGGTTAGGTTAGGTTAGGTTAGGTTAGGTTAGGTTAGGTTAGGTTAGGTTAGGTTAGGTTAGGTTAGGTTAGGTTAGGTTAGGTTAGGTTAGGTTAGGTTAGGTTAGGTTAGGTTAGGTTAGGTTAGGTTAGGTTAGGTTAGGTTAGGTTAGGTTAGGTTAGGTTAGGTTAGGTTAGGTTAGGTTAGGTTAGGTTAGGTTAGGTTAGGTTAGGTTAGGTTAGGTTAGGTTAGGTTAGGTTAGGTTAGGTTAGGTTAGGTTAGGTTAGGTTAGGTTAGGTTAGGTTAGGTTAGGTTAGGTTAGGTTAGGTTAGGTTAGGTTAGGTTAGGTTAGGTTAGGTTAGGTTAGGTTAGGTTAGGTTAGGTTAGGTTAGGTTAGGTTAGGTTAGGTTAGGTTAGGTTAGGTTAGGTTAGGTTAGGTTAGGTTAGGTTAGGTTAGGTTAGGTTAGGTTAGGTTAGGTTAGGTTAGGTTAGGTTAGGTTAGGTTAGGTTAGGTTAGGTTAGGTTAGGTTAGGTTAGGTTAGGTTAGGTTAGGTTAGGTTAGGTTAGGTTAGGTTAGGTTAGGTTAGGTTAGGTTAGGTTAGGTTAGGTTAGGTTAGGTTAGGTTAGGTTAGGTTAGGTTAGGTTAGGTTAGGTTAGGTTAGGTTAGGTTAGGTTAGGTTAGGTTAGGTTAGGTTAGGTTAGGTTAGGTTAGGTTAGGTTAGGTTAGGTTAGGTTAGGTTAGGTTAGGTTAGGTTAGGTTAGGTTAGGTTAGGTTAGGTTAGGTTAGGTTAGGTTAGGTTAGGTTAGGTTAGGTTAGGTTAGGTTAGGTTAGGTTAGGTTAGGTTAGGTTAGGTTAGGTTAGGTTAGGTTAGGTTAGGTTAGGTTAGGTTAGGTTAGGTTAGGTTAGGTTAGGTTAGGTTAGGTTAGGTTAGGTTAGGTTAGGTTAGGTTAGGTTAGGTTAGGTTAGGTTAGGTTAGGTTAGGTTAGGTTAGGTTAGGTTAGGTTAGGTTAGGTTAGGTTGTAGGTTAGGTTAGGTTAGGTTAGGTTAGGTTAGGTTAGGTTAGGTTAGGTTAGGTTAGGTTAGGTTAGGTTAGGTTAGGTTAGGTTAGGTTAGGTTAGGTTAGGTTAGGTTAGGTTAGGTTAGGTTAGGTTAGGTTAGGTTAGGTTAGGTTAGGTTAGGTTAGGTTAGGTTAGGTTAGGTTAGGTTAGGTTAGGTTAGGTTAGGTTAGGTTAGGTTAGGTTAGGTTAGGTTAGGTTAGGTTAGGTTAGGTTAGGTTAGGTTAGGTTAGGTTAGGTTAGGTTAGGTTAGGTTAGGTTAGGTTAGGTTAGGTTAGGTTAGGTTAGGTTAGGTTAGGTTAGGTTAGGTTAGGTTAGGTTAGGTTAGGTTAGGTTAGGTAGGTTGGTTAGGTTAGGTTAGGTTAGGTTAGGTTAGGTTAGGTTAGGTAGGTTAGGTTAGGTTAGGTTAGGTTAGTTAGGTTAGGTTAGGTGGGTTAGGTTAGGTTAGGTTAGGGTTAGGTTAGGTTTGGTGAGGTTAGGTTAGGTTAGGTTAGGTTAGGTTAGGTGAGGTTAGGTTAGGGTTAGGTTAGGGTGTGGTTAGGGTTGAGGGTTGGTAGGGTGGGTAGGGTTAGGGTGGTGAGGGGTGGGGTAGGGTGAGGTTGGGTAGGTTAGGGGTGGGTTGGTGGCTGGGGATGGGTAGGTGTGGGGTGGGGTGGGGTAGGGGGTGAGGGTGAGGGAGGAGGTTGTGGGTGGGGTGCGGTGAGGTAGGGGGTGGGTAGGAGGTGGTGAGGTTGGGGGGTGGAGGGTGGAGGGTAGGTGAGGGGTTGGGGTGGGTGGGTGGGGGGAGGGTGGGTGAGGGGTGGGGTGGGGTGGGTGAGGGGTGGGGTGGGGTGGGGGGAGTGGGGTGGGGTGGGGTGGGTGGGAGTGGGGTGGGGTGGGGAGTGGGGGGGTGAGGGTGGGTGGGTTAGGGGTGGGGTGGGGTGGGTGAGGGGTGGTGTGGGGAGGGTGGGGTGGGTGGGTGGGGTGGGGTGGGGTGGGGTGGGTGGGGTGGGGAGGGGTGGGGTGGGGTGGGGTGGGTGGGGTGGTGGGGAGGTGGGGTGGGGTGGGGTGGGGTGGGGTGGGGTGGGGTCGGGGTGGGGTGGGGTGGGGTGGGGTGGGGGTGTGGGTGGGGATGGGGTGGGGTGAGGGGTGGGGTGGGGTGGGGTGGGGTGGGGTGGGGTGGGTGTGGGGTGGGGCGTGGGGTAGGGTGGGGTGGGTGGGGTGGGGTGGGAGTGGGTGGGGTGGGTGGGGTGGGGAGGGGTGGGGTGGGTGGGTTAGGTGGGGTGGGTGGGGTGGGGTGGGTAGGTTACGCGAGGGCTAGAGTAGAGGGGGGGGGGGGTGTGTGTAGGTTCAGTAAGTTCAAGTTAAGTTCAAGTTAAGTTAAGTTCAGTTACAGTTAAGTCCGTTAAGTTAAGTTAAGTTAACGTTACAGTTAAGTTAAGTTAAGTTACAGTTAAGTTAAGTTAAGTTAAGTCTAAGTTAAGTTAAGTTAAGTTAAGTTAAGTTCAAGTTAAGTTAAGTTACAGTTAAGTAACGTTAAGTTAAGTGTTAAGTTAAGTTCCGTTAAGTTAAGTTAAGTTACAGTTAAGTTAAGTTAAGTTAAGTTAAGTTAAGTAGTAAGTTAAGTTCAAGTTAAGTTAAGTTACGTTAAGTTATAAGTTAAGTTAACGTTAAGTAAGTTAAGTTAAGTTCAG
>NC_135499.1:6423096-6683096 GCF_052857255.1 Amblyomma americanum
GCTTTTCCGCTCCGGCCGCGCATCAGGTTCATCGGACCAGTACGGAACACGTCGGCGCCTAAAAGTAACAGGACAAGAATTAGCACTGCACTCGATGCTCCACCGGACTGCGGAGTGTCGCCTTTCGGAGCTTCCTTTTGTAGGGCTTAAATTCCGTGGCTCATGACGTCAGTTGCACTGTAGGCGGTGACGGCGAAGTCATCTGTCGTCGCTTTGGTGCTTCTATCTTGCTTATCCGCTCCGGCCGTGCATCAGGATTATCGGACCAGTACGGGACACGTCGGCGCCTAAAAGTAACAGGACAAGAATTAGCACTGCATTCGATGCTCCACAGGACTGCGGAGTGTCGCCTTTCGCAGCTTCATTTTGTAGGGCGCAAATACCGTGTCTCATGACGTCAGTTGCACTGTAGGCGGTAAGGGCGAAGTTATCTGTCGTCGCTTTGGTGATTCTATCTTGCTTCCCCGCTCCGGCCGTGCATCAGGATCATCGGACCAGTACGGGACACATCGGCGCCTAAAATTAACAGGACAAGAATTAGCACTGCATTCGATGCTCCACCGGACAGCGGAGTGTCGCCTTTCGCAGCCTCCTTTTGTAGGGCCTAAATCCCGTCGCTCATATCGTCAGTTGCACTGTAGGCTGTGAGGGCGAAGTTATCTGTCGTCGCTTTGGTGCTTCTATCTTTCGTCCCCGCTCCGGCCGTGCGTCAGGATCATCGGACCTGTACGGGACACGTCGGCGCCAAAAAGAAACAGGACAAGAATTAGGACTGCATTCGATGCTCCACCGGACTGCGGAGTGTCGCCTTTCGCAGCCTCCTTTTGTAGGGATTAAATCCCGTGGCTCATAACGTCACTTGCACTGTAGGCGGTAAGGAAGAAGTTATCTGTCGTCGATTTGGTGATTCTATCTTGCTTCCCCTCTCCGGCCATGCATCAGGATGATCGGACCAGTACGGGACACGTCGGCGCCTAAAATAACAGGACAAGAATTAGCACTGCATTCGATGCTCCACCGGACTGCGGTGTGTCGCTTTCCGCAGCCTCCTTATGTAGGGCTTAAATCCCGCGGCTCATAACGTCACTTGCACTGTAGGCGGTGACGGCGAAGTCATCTGTCGTCGCTTTGGTGCTTCTATCTTGATTCTCCGCTCCGGCCGTGCATCAGGATCATCGGGCCAGTACGGAACACGTCGGCGCCTAAAAGTAACAGGACAAGAATTAGCACTGCACTCGATGCTCCACCGGACTGCGGTGTGTCGCCTTCCGGAGCTTCTTTATGTAGGGCTTAAATCCCGTGGCTCATAACGTCACTTGCAGTGTAGGCTGTGAGGGCGAAGTTATCTGTCGTCGCTTTGGTGCTTCTATCTTGATTTCCCGCTCCGGCCGTGCATCAGGATCATCGGACCAGTACGGGACACGTCGGCGCCTAAAAGTAACAGGACAAGAATTAGGACTGCATTCGATGCTCCACCGGATTGCGGAGTGTCGCCTTTCGCAGCATCCTTTTGTAGAGCCTAAATCCCGTGGCTCATAACGTCAGTTGCACTGTAGGCTGTAAGGGCGAAGTTATCTATCGTCACTTTGGTGCTTCTATCTTGCTTCCCCGCTCCGGCCGCGCATCAGGATCATCGGACCAGTACGGAACACGTCGGCGCCTAAAAGTAACAGGACAAGAATTAGCACTGCACTCGATGCTCCACCGGACTGCGGAGTGTCGCCTTTCGGAGCTTCCTTTTGTAGGGCTTAAATTCCGTGGCTCATGACGTCAGTTGCACTGTAGGCGGTGACGGCGAAGTCATCTGTCGTCGCTTTGGTGCTTCTATCTTGCTTCTCCGCTCCGGCCGTGCATCAGGATCATCGGACCAGTACGGGACACGTCGGCGCCTAAAAGTAACAGGACAAGAATTAGCACTGCATTCGATGCTCCACCGGATTGCTGAGTGTCGCCTTTCGCAGCATCCTTTTGTAGAGCCTAAATCCCGTGGCTCATAACGTCAGTTGCACTGTAGGCTGTAAGGGCGAAGTTATCTGTGGTCGCTTTGGTGCTTCTATCTTTCTTCCCCGCTCCGGCCATGCGTCAGGATCATCGGAGAAGTACGTGACACGTCGGCGCCTAAATGTAACAGGACAAGAATTAGCACTGCATTCGATGCTCCACCGGACTGTGGAGTGTCGCCTTTCGCAGCTTCCTTTTGTAGGGCTTAAATCCTGTGTCTCATGACGTCAGTTGCACTGTAGGCGGTGACGGCGAAGTTATCTGTCGTCGCTTTGGTGCTTCTATCTTGCTTCCCCGCTCTGGCCGTGCATCAGGATCATCGGAGCAGTACAGGACACGTCGGCGCCTAAAAGTAACAGGACAAGAATTAGCACTGCATTCGATGCTCCACCGGACTTCGGAGTATCGCCTTTCGCAGCCTCCTTTTGTAGGGCTTAAATCCCGTGGTTCATAACGTCAGTTGCACTGTAGGCAGTGAGGGCGAAGTTACCTGACGTCGGTTTGGTGCTTCTATCTTGCTTCCCCGCTCCCGCCGTGCATCAGGATCATCGGACCTGTACGGGACACGTCGGCGCCTAAAAGTAACAGGACAAGAATTAGCACTGCATTCGATGCTCCACCGGACTGCGGAGTGTCGCCTTTCGCAGCCTCCTTTTGTAGGGCTTAAATCCCGTGGCTCATAACGTCAGTTGCACTGTAGGCGGTGAGGGCGAAGATATCTGTCGTCGCTTTGGTGCTTCTATCTTGCTTCCCCGCTCCGGCCGTGTATCGGAAGCATCGGACCAGTACGGGACACGTCGGCGCTTAAAAGTAACAGTACAAGAATTAGGACTGCATTCGATGCTCCATCGGCCTGCGGAGTGTCGCCTTTCGCACCCTCCTTTTGTAGGGCTTAAATCCCGTGGCTCATAACGTCAGTTGCACTGTAGGCGGTAAGGGCGAAGTTATCTGTCGTCGCTTTGGTGATTCTATCTTGCTTCCCCGCTCCGGCCGTGCATCAGGATCATCGGACCAGTACGGGACACATCGGCGCCTAAAATTAACAGGACAAGAATTAGCACTGCATTCGATGCTCCACCGGACTGCGGAGTGTCGCCTTTCGCAGCCTCCTTTTGTAGGGCCTAAATCCCGTCGCTCATAACGTCAGTTGCACTGTAGGCTGTGAGGGCGAAGTTATCTGTCGTCGCTTTGGTGCTTCTATCTTTCTTCCCCGCTCCGGCCGTGCGTCAGGATCATCGGACCTGTACGGGACACGTCGGCGCCAAAAAGAAACAGGACAAGAATTAGGACTGCATTCGATGCTCCACCGGACTGCGGAGTGTCGCCTTTCGCAGCCTCCTTTTGTAGGGATTAAATCCCGTGGCTCATAACGTCAGTTGCACTGTAGGCGGTAAGGAAGAAGTTATCTGTCGTCGATTTGGTGATTCTATCTTGCTTCCCCTCTCCGGCCATGCATCAGGATGATCGGACCAGTACGGGACACGCCGGCGCCTAAAATAACAGGACAAGAATTAGCACTGCATTCGATGCTCCACCGGACTGCGGTGTGTCGCCTTCCGCAGCCTCCTTATGTAGGGCTTAAATCCCGTGGCTCATAACGTCACTTGCAGTGTAGGCTGTGAGGGCGAAGTTATCTGTCGTCGCTTTGGTGCTTCTATCTTGCTTCCCCGCTCCGGCCGTGCATCCGGATCATCGGACCAGTACGGGACACGTCGGCCCCTAAAAGTAACAGGACAAGAATTAGCACTGCATTCGATGCTCCACCGGACTGCGGAGTGTCGCCTTTCGCAGCATCCTTTTGTAGAGCCTAAATCCCGTGGCTCATAACGTCAGTTGCACTGTAGGCTGTGAGGGCGAAGTTATCTGTGGTCGTTTTGGTGCCTCTATCTTTCTTCCCCGCTCCGGCCGTGCGTCAGGATCATCGGAGAAGTACGGGACACGTCGGCGGTAACAGGACAAGAATTAGCACTGCATTCGATGCTCCACCGGACTGCGGAGTGTCGCCTTTCGCAGCTTCCATTTGTAGGGCTTAAATCCTGTGTCTCATGACGTCAGTTGCACTGTAGGCGGTGACGGCGAAGCTATCTGCCGTCGCTTTGGTGTTCTATCTTGCTTCCCCGCTCTGGCCGTGCTTCAGGATCATAGGACCACTACGGGACACGTCGGCGCCTAAAAGTAACAGGACAAGAATTAGGACTGCATTCGATGCTCTACCGGACTGCGGAGTGTCGCCTTCCGCAGCCTTCTTTTGTAGGGCTTAAACCCCGTGGCTCATAACGTCACTTGCAGTGTAGGCTGAGAGGGCGAAGTTATCTGTCATCG
The DNA here is from genome assembly GCF_052857255.1 of Amblyomma americanum. Lineage (NCBI taxonomy): Eukaryota > Metazoa > Arthropoda > Arachnida > Ixodida > Ixodidae > Amblyomma > Amblyomma americanum. The sequence goes on from NC_135499.1 coordinate 6,427,420, forward strand.
CTTTGGTGATTCTATCTTGCTTCCCCGCTCCGGCCATGCATCAGGATCATCGGACCAGTACGGAACACGTCGGCGCCTAAAAGTAACAGGACAAGAATTAGCACTGCACTCGATGCTCCACCGGACTGCGGAGTGTCGCCTTTCGAAGCTTCCTTTTGTAGGGCTTAAATTCCGTGGCTCATGACGTCAGTTGCACTGTAGGTTGTAAAGGCGAAGTTATCTGTGGTCGCTTTGGTGCTTCTATCTTTCTTCCCCGCTCCGGCCATGCGTCAGGATCATCGGAGAAGTACGGGACACGTCGGCGCCTAAATGTAACAGGACAAGAATTAGCACTGCATTCGATGCTCCACCGGACTGTGGAGTGTCGCCTTTCGCAGCTTCCTTTTGTAGGGCTTAAATCCTGTGTCTCATGACGTCAGGTGCACTGTAGGCGGTGACGGCGAAGTGATCTGTCGTCGCTTTGGTGCTTCTATCTTGCTTCCCCGCTCTGGCCGTGCATCAGGATCATCGGAGCATACAGGACACGTCGGCGCCTAAAATAACAGGACAAGAATTAGCACTGCATTCGATGCTCCACCTTACTTCGGAGTATCGCCTTTCGCAGCCTCCTTTTGTAGGGCTTAAATCCCGTGGCTCATAACGTCAGTTGCACTGTAGGCGGTGAGGGCGAAGATATCTGTCGTCGCTTTGGTGCTTCCATCTTGCTTCCCCGCTCCGGCCGTGTATCGGAAGCATCGGACCAGTACGGGACACGTCGGCGCTTAAAAGTAACAGTACAAGAATTAGGACTGCATTCGATGCTCCATCGGCCTGCGGAGTGTCGCCTTTCGCACCCTCCTTTTGTAGGGCTTAAATGCCGTGGCTCATAACGTCAGTTGCACTGTAGGCGGTAAGGGCGAAGTTATCTGTCGTCGCTTTGGTGATTCTATCTTGCTTCCCCGCTCCGGCCGTGCATCAGGATCATCGGACCAGTACGGGACACATCGGCGCCTAAAATTAACAGGACAAGAATTAGCACTGCATTCGATGCTCCACCGGACTGCGGAGTGTCGCCTTTCGCAGCCTCCTTTTGTAGGGCCTAAATCCCGTCGCTCATAACGTCAGTTGCACTGTAGGCTGTGAGGGCGAAGTTATCTGTCGTCGCTTTGGTGCTTCTATCTTTCTTCCCCGCTCCGGCCGTGCGTCAGGATCATCGGACCTGTACGGGACACGTCGGCGCCAAAAAGAAACAGGACAAGAATTAGGACTGCATTCGATGCTCCACCGGACTGCGGAGTGTCGCCTTTCGCAGCCTCCTTTTGTAGGGATTAAATCCCGTGGCTCATAACGTCAGTTGCACTGTAGGCGGTAAGGAAGAAGTTATCTGTCGTCGATTTGGTGATTCTATCTTGCTTCCCCTCTCCGGCCATGCATCAGGATGATCGGACCAGTACGGGACACGCCGGCGCCTAAAATAACAGGACAAGAATTAGCACTGCATTCGATGCTCCACCGGACTGCGGTGTGTCGCCTTCCGCAGCCTCCTTATGTAGGGCTTAAATCCCGTGGCTCATAACGTCACTTGCAGTGTAGGCTGTGAGGGCGAAGTTATCTGTCGTCGCTTTGGTGTTTCTATCTTGCTTCCCCGCTCCGGCCGTGCATCCGGATCATCGGACCAGTACGGGACACGTCGGCCCCTAAAAGTAACAGGACAAGAATTAGCACTGCATTCGATGCTCCACCGGACTGCGGAGTGTCGCCTTTCGCAGCATCCTTTTGTAGAGCCTAAATCCCGTGGCTCATAACGTCAGTTGCACTGTAGGCTGTGAGGGCGAAGTTATCTGTGGTCGTTTTGGTGCCTCTATCTTTCTTCCCCGCTCCGGCCGTGCGTCAGGATCATCGGAGAAGTACGGGACACGTCGGCGGTAACAGGACAAGAATTAGCACTGCATTCGATGCTCCACCGGACTGCGGAGTGTCGCCTTTCGCACCTTCCATTTGTAGGGCTTAAATCCTATGTCTCATGACGTCAGTTGCACTGTAGGCGGTGACGGCGAAGCTATCTGCCGTCGCTTTGGTGTTCTATTTTGCTTCCCCGCTCTGGCCATGCTTCAGGATCATAGGACCAGTACGGGACACGTCGGCGCCTAAAAGTAACAGGACAAGAATTAGGACTGCATTCGATGCTCTACCGGACTGCGGAGTGTCGCCTTCTGCAGCCTTCTTTTGTAGGGCTTAAACCCCGTGGCTCATAACGTCACTTGCAGTGTAGGCTGAGAGGGCGAAGTTATCTGTCATCGCTTTGGTGATTCTATCTTGCTTCCCCGCTCCGGCCATGCATCAGGATCATCGGACCGGTACGGGACACGTCGGCGCCTAAAATAACAGGACAAGAATTAGCACTGCATTCGATACTCCACCGGACTGCGGTGTGTCGCATTCCGCAGCCTTCTTTTCTAGGGCTTAAACCCCGTGGCTCATAACGTCACTTGCAGTGTAGGCTGTGAGGGCGAAGATATCTGTCGTCACTTTGGTGCTTCTATCTTGCTTCCCCGCTCCGGCCATGCATCAGGATCATCGAACTAGTACCGGGCACATCGGCGCCTAAAATTAACCAGACAAGAATTAGCACTGCATTCGATGCTCCACCGGAATGCGGAGTGTCGCCTTACGCAGCTTCCTTTTGTAGGGCTCAGATCCCGTGTCTCATGACGTCAGTTGCAGTGTAGGCGGTGAGGGCGAAGTTATCTGTCGTCGCTTTGGTGCTTCTATCTTGCTTCCCCGCTCAGGCCGTGCATCAGGATCATCAGACCAGTACGGAACACGTCGGCGCCTAAAAGTAACAGGACAAGAATTAGCACTGCACTCGATGCTCCACCGGACTGCGGAGTGCCGCCTTTCGGAGCTTCCTTTTGTAGGGCTTAAATTCCGTGGCTCATGACGTCAGTTGCACTGTAGGCGGTGACGGCGAAGTCATCTGTCGTCGCTTTGGTGCATCTATCTTGCTTCTCCGCTCCGGCCGTGCATCAGGATCATCGGACCAGTACGGGACACGTCGGCGTTTAAAATAACAGGACAAGAATTAGCACTGCATTCGATGCTCCACAGGACTGCGGAGTGTCGCCTTTCGCAGCTTCATTTTGTAGGGCTTCAATCCCGTGTCTCATGACGTCAGTTGCACTGTAGGCGGTGAGGGCGAAGTTATCTGTCGTCGCTTTGGTGCTTCTATCTTGGTTCCCCGCTCCGGCCGTGCATCAGGATCATCGGACCAGTACGGGACACGTCGGCCCCTAAAAGTAACAGGACAAGAATTAGCACTGCATTCGATGCTCCACCGGACTGCGGAGTGTCGCCTTTCGCAGCATCCTTTTGTAGAGCCTAAATCCCGTGGCTCATAACGTCAGTTGCACTGTAGGCTGTGAGGGCGAAGTTATCTGTGGTCGTTTTGGTGCCTCTATCTTTCTTCCCCGCTCCGGCCGTGCGTCAGGATCATCGGAGAAGTACGGGACACGTCGGCGGTAACAGGACAAGAATTAGCACTGCATTCGATGCTCCACCGGACTGCGGAGTGTCGCCTTTCGCAGCTTCCATTTGTAGGGCTTAAATCCTGTGTCTCATGACGTCAGTTGCACTGTAGGCGGTGACGGCGAAGCTATCTGCCGTCGCTTTGGTGTTCTATCTTGCTTCCCCGCTCTGGCCGTGCTTCAGGATCATAGGACCACTACGGGACACGTCGGCGCCTAAAAGTAACAGGACAAGAATTAGGACTGCATTCGATGCTCTACCGGACTGCGGAGTGTCGCCTTCCGCAGCCTTCTTTTGAAGGGCTTAAACCCCGTGGCTCATAACGTCACTTGCAGTGTAGGCTGAGAGGGCGAAGTTATCTGTCATCGCTTTGGTGATTCTATCTTGCTTCCCCGCTCCGGCCATGCATCAGGATCATCGGACCAGTACGGAACACGTCGGCGCCTAAAAGTAACAGGACAAGAATTAGCACTGCACTCGATGCTCCCCCGGACTGCGGAGTGTCGCCTTTCGGAGCTTCCTTTTGTAGGGCTTAAATTCCGTGGCTCATGACGTCAGTTGCACTGTAGGTTGTAAAGGCGAAGTTATCTGTGGTCGCTTTGGTGCTTCTATCTTTCTTCCCCGCTCCGGCCATGCGTCAGGATCATCGGAGAAGTACGGGACACGTCGGCGCCTAAATGTAACAGGACAAGAATTAGCACTGCATTCGATGCTCCACCGGACTGTGGAGTGTCGCCTTTCGCAGCTTCCTTTTGTAGGGCTTAAATCCTGTGTCTCATGACGTCAGGTGCACTGTAGGCGGTGACGGCGAAGTGATCTGTCGTCGCTTTGGTGCTTCTATCTTGCTTCCCCGCTCTGGCCGTGCATCAGGATCATCGGAGCAGTACAGGACACGTCGGCGCCTAAAATAACAGGACAAGAATTAGCACTGCATTCGATGCTCCACCTTACTTCGGAGTATCGCCTTTCGCAGCCTCCTTTTGTAGGGCTTAAATCCCGTGGCTCATAACGTCAGTTGCACTGTAGGCGGTGAGGGCGAAGATATCTGTCGTCGCTTTGGTGCTTCCATCTTGCTTCCCCGCTCCGGCCGTGTATCGGAAGCATCGGACCAGTACGGGACACGTCGGCGCTTAAAAGTAACAGTACAAGAATTAGGACTGCATTCGATGCTCCATCGGCCTGCGGAGTGTCGCCTTTCGCACCCTCCTTTTGTAGGGCTTAAATGCCGTGGCTCATAACGTCAGTTGCACTGTAGGCGGTAAGGGCGAAGTTATCTGTCGTCGCTTTGGTGATTCTATCTTGCTTCCCCGCTCCGGCCGTGCATCAGGATCATCGGACCAGTACGGGACACATCGGCGCCTAAAATTAACAGGACAAGAATTAGCACTGCATTCGATGCTCCACCGGACTGCGGAGTGTCGCCTTTCGCAGCCTCCTTTTGTAGGGCCTAAATCCCGTCGCTCATAACGTCAGTTGCACTGTAGGCTGTGAGGGCGAAGTTATCTGTCGTCGCTTTGGTGCTTCTATCTTTCTTCCCCGCTCCGGCCGCGCGTCAGGATCATCGGACCTGTACGGGACACGTCGGCGCCAAAAAGAAACAGGACAAGAATTAGGACTGCATTCGATGCTCCACCGGACTGCGGAGTGTCGCCTTTCGCAGCCTCCTTTTGTAGGGATTAAATCCCGTGGCTCATAACGTCAGTTGCACTGTAGGCGGTAAGGAAGAAGTTATCTGTCGTCGATTTGGTGATTCTATCTTGCTTCCCCTCTCCGGCCATGCATCAGGATGATCGGACCAGTACGGGACACGCCGGCGCCTAAAATAACAGGACAAGAATTAGCACTGCATTCGATGCTCCACCGGACTGCGGTGTGTCGCCTTCCGCAGCCTCCTTATGTAGGGCTTAAATCCCGTGGCTCATAACGTCACTTGCAGTGTAGGCTGTGAGGGCGAAGTTATCTGTCGTCGCTTTGGTGTCTCTATCTTGCTTCCCCGCTCCGGCCGTGCATCCGGATCATCGGACCAGTACGGGACACGTCGGCCCCTAAAAGTAACAGGACAAGAATTAGCACTGCATTCGATGCTCCACCGGACTGCGGAGTGTCGCCTTTCGCAGCATCCTTTTGTAGAGCCTAAATCCCGTGGCTCATAACGTCAGTTGCACTGTAGGCTGTGAGGGCGAAGTTATCTGTGGTCGTTTTGGTGCCTCTATCTTTCTTCCCCGCTCCGGCCGTGCGTCAGGATCATCGGAGAAGTACGGGACACGTCGGCGGTAACAGGACAAGAATTAGCACTGCATTCGATGCTCCACCGGACTGCGGAGTGTCGCCTTTCGCACCTTCCATTTGTAGGGCTTAAATCCTATGTCTCATGACGTCAGTTGCACTGTAGGCGGTGACGGCGAAGCTATCTGCCGTCGCTTTGGTGTTCTATTTTGCTTCCCCGCTCTGGCCGTGCTTCAGGATCATAGGACCAGTACGGGACACGTCGGCGCCTAAAAGTAACAGGACAAGAATTAGGACTGCATTCGATGCTCTACCGGACTGCGGAGTGTCGCCTTCTGCAGCCTTCTTTTGTAGGGCTTAAACCCCGTGGCTCATAACGTCACTTGCAGTGTAGGCTGAGAGGGCGAAGTTATCTGTCATCGCTTTGGTGATTCTATCTTGCTTCCCCGCTCCGGCCATGCATCAGGATCATCGGACCAGTACGGGACACGTCGGCGCCTAAAATAACAGGACAAGAATTAGCACTGCATTCGATACTCCACCGGACTGCGGTGTGTCGCATTCCGCAGCCTTCTTTTCTAGGGCTTAAACCCCGTGGCTCATAACGTCACTTGCAGTGTAGGCTGTGAGGGCGAAGATATCTGTCGTCACTTTGGTGCTTCTATCTTGCTTCCCCGCTCCGGCCATGCATCAGGATCATCGAACTAGTACCGGGCACATCGGCGCCTAAAATTAACCAGACAAGAATTAGCACTGCATTCGATGCTCCACCGGAATGCGGAGTGTCGCCTTACGCAGCTTCCTTTTGTAGGGCTCAGATCCCGTGTCTCATGACGTCAGTTGCAGTGTAGGCGGTGAGGGCGAAGTTATCTGTCGTCGCTTTGGTGCTTCTATCTTGCTTCCCCGCTCAGGCCGTGCATCAGGATCATCAGACCAGTACGGAACACGTCGGCGCCTAAAAGTAACAGGACAAGAATTAGCACTGCACTCGATGCTCCACCGGACTGCGGAGTGCCGCCTTTCGGAGCTTCCTTTTGTAGGGCTTAAATTCCGTGGCTCATGACGTCAGTTGCACTGTAGGCGGTGACGGCGAAGTCATCTGTCGTCGCTTTGGTGCATCTATCTTGCTTCTCCGCTCCGGCCGTGCATCAGGATCATCGGACCAGTACGGGACACGTCGGCGTTTAAAATAACAGGACAAGAATTAGCACTGCATTCGATGCTCCACAGGACTGCGGAGTGTCGCCTTTCGCAGCTTCATTTTGTAGGGCTTCAATCCCGTGTCTCATGACGTCAGTTGCACTGTAGGCGGTGAGGGCGAAGTTATCTGTCGTCGCTTTGGTGCTTCTATCTTGGTTCCCCGCTCCGGCCGTGCATCAGGATCATCGGACCAGTACGGAACACGTCGGCGCCTAAAAGTAACAGGACAAGAAGTAGCACTGCACTCGATGCTCCACCGGACTGCGGTGTGTCGCCTTCCGCAGCCTCCTTATGTAGGGCTTAAATCCCGTGGCTCATAACGTCACTTGCAGTGTAGGCTGTGAGGGCGAAGTTATCTGTCGTCGCTTTGGTGCTTCTATCTTGCTTCCCCGCACCGGCCGTGCATCAGGATCATCGGACCAGTACGGGACACGTCGGCCCCTAAAAGTAACAGGACAAGAATTAGCACTGCATTCGATGCTCCACCGGACTGCGGAGTGTCGCCTTTCGCAGCATCTATTTGTAGAGCCTATATCCCGTGGCTCATAACGTCAGTTGCACTGTAGGCTGTGAGGGCGAAGTTATCTGTGGTCGTTTTGGTGCTTCTATCTTTCTTCCCCGCTCCGGCCGTGCATCAGGATCATCGGACAAGTACGGGACACGTCGGCCCCTAAAAGTAACAGGACAAGTATTAGCACTGCATTCGATGCTCCACAGGACTGCGGAGTGTCGCCTTTCGCAGCATCCTTTTGTAGAGCCTAAATCCCATTGCTCATAACGTCAGTTGCACTGTAGGCTGTGAGGGCGAAGTTATCTGTGGTCGCTTTGGTGCTTCTATTTTTCTTCCCCGCTCCGGCCGTGCGTCAGGATGATCGGAGAAGTACGGGACATGTCGGCGCCTAAATGTAACAGGACAAGAATTAGCACTGCATTCGATGCTCCACCGGACTGCGGAGTGTCGCCTTTCGCAGCTTCCTTTTGTAGGGATTAAATCCTGTGTCTCATGACGTCAGTTGCACTGTAGGCGGTGACGGCGAAGTTATCTGTCGTCGCTTTGGTGCTTCTATCTTGCTTCCCCGCTCTTGCCGTGCATCAGGATCATCGGACCTGTACGGGACACGTCGGCGCCTAAAAGTAACAGGACAAGAATTAGTACTGCATTCGATGCTCCACCGGACTGCGGAGTGTCGCCTTTCGCAGCCTCTTTTTGTAGGGCTTAAATCCCGTGGCTCATAACGTCAGTTGCACTGTAGGCGGTGAGGGCGAAGATATCTGTCGTCGCTTTGGTGCTTCTATCTTGCTTCCCCGCTTCGGCCGTGTATCGGAAGCATCGGACCAGTACGGGACACGTCGGCGCCTTAAAGTAACAGGACAAGAATTAGGACTGCATTCGATGCTCCATCGGACTGCGGAGTGTCGCCTTTCGCAGCCTCCTTCTGTAGGGCTTAAATCCCGTGGCTCATAACGTCACTTGCAGTGTAGGCTGTGAGGGCGAAGTTATCTGTCGTCGCTTTGGTGATTCTATCTTGCTTCCCCGCTCCGGCCATGCATCAGGATCATCGGACCAGTACGGGACACGTCGGCGCCTAAAATAACAGGACAAGAATTAGCACTGCATTCGATGCTCCACCGGACTGCGGTGTGTCGCCTTCCGCAGCCTTCTTTTGTAGGGCTTAAACCCCGTGGCTCATAACGTCACTTGCAGTGTAGGCTGTGAGGGCGAAGTTATCTGTCGTCGCTTTGGTGATTCTATCTTGCTTCGCCGCTCCGGCCATGCATCAGGATCATCGGACCAGTACGGGACACGTCGGCGCCTAAAAGTAACGGGACAAGAATTAGCACTGCACTGGATGCTCCACCGGACTGCGGAGTGTCGCCTTTCGGAGCTTCCTTTTGAAGGGCTTAAATTCCGTGGCTCATGACGTCAGTTGCACTGTAGGCGGTGACGGCGAAGTCATCTGTCGTCGCTTTGGTGCTTCTATCTTGCTTCTCCGCTCCGGCCGTGCATCAGGATTATCGGACCAGTACGGGACACGTCGGCGCCTAAAAGTAACAGGACAAGAATTAGCACTGCATTCGATGCTCCACAGGACTGCGGAGTGTCGCCTTTCGCAGCTTCATTTTGTAGGGCTTAAATCCCGTGTCTCATGACGTCAGTTGCACTGTAGGCGGTGAGGGCGAAGTTATCTGTCGTCGCTTTGGTGCTTCTATCTTGCTTCCCCGCTCCGGCCGTGCATCAGGATCATCGGACCAGTACGGAACACGTCGGCGCCTAAAAGTAACAGGACAAGAATTAGCACTGCACTCGATGCTCGACCGGACTGCGGTGTGTCGCCTTCCGCAGCCTCCTTATGTAGGGCCTAAATCCCGTGGCTCATGACGTCATTTGCAGTGTAGGCTGTGAGGGCGAAGTTATCTGTCGTCGCTTTGGTGCTTCTATTTTGCTTCCCCGCTCCGGCCGTGCATCAGGATCATCGGACCAGTACGGGACACGTCGGCCCATAAAAGTAACAGGACAAGTATTAGCACTGCATTCGATGCTCCACAGGACTGCGGAGTGTCGCCTTTCGCAGCATCCTTTTGTAGAGCCTAAATCCCATTGCTCATAACGTCAGTTGCACTGTAGGCTGTGAGGGTGAGGTTATCTGTGGTCGCTTTGGTGCTTCTATTTTTCTTCCAAGCTCCGGCCGTGCATCAGGATCATCGGACCAGTACGGGACACATCGGCGCCTAAAATTAACAGAACAAGAATTAGCACTGCATTCGATGCTCCACCGGACTGCGGAGTGTCGCCTTTCGCAGCCTCCTTTTGTAGGGCCTAAATCCCGTGGCTCATAACGTCAGTTGCACTGTAGGCTGTGAGGGCGAAGTTATCTGTCGTCGCTTTGGTGCTTCTTTCTTCCCCGCTCCGGCCGTGCGTCAGGATCATCGGACCAGTACGGGACACTTTGGCGCCTAAAATTAACAGGACAAGAATTAGCACTGCATTCGATGCTCCACCGGTCTGCGGAGTGTCGCCTTTCGCAGCCTCCTTTTGTAGGGATTAAATCCCGTGGCTCATAACGTCAGTTGCACTGTAGGCGGTAAGGAAGAAGTTATCTGTCGTCGCTTTGGTGCTTCTATCTTGCTTCCCCGCTCCGGCCGTGCATCAGGATCATCGGACTAGTACGGGGCACATCGGAGCCAAAAATTAACCAGACAAGAATTAGCACTGCATTCGATGCTCCACCGGAATGCGGAGTGTCGCCTTTCGCAGCCTCCTTTTGTAGGGCCTAAATCCCGCGGCTCGTGACGTCAGTTGCAGTGTAGGCGGTGAGGGCGAAGTTATCTATCGTCGCTTTGGTGCTTCTATCTTGATTCTCCGCTCCGGCCGTGCATCAGGATCATCGGACCAGTACGGAACACGTCGGCGCCTAAAAGTAACAGGACAAGAATTAGCACTGCACTCGATGCTCCACCGGACTGCGGAGTGTCGCCTTTCGGAGCTTCCTTTTGTAGGGCTTAAATTCCGTGGCTCATGACGTCAGTTGCACTGTAGGCGGTAAGGAAGAAGTTATCTGTCGTCGCTTTGGTGCTTCTATCTTGCTTTTCCGCTCCGGCCGCGCATCAGGTTCATCGGACCAGTACGGAACACGTCGGCGCCTAAAAGTAACAGGACAAGAATTAGCACTGCACTCGATGCTCCACCGGACTGCGGAGTGTCGCCTTTCGGAGCTTCCTTTTGTAGGGCTTAAATTCCGTGGCTCATGACGTCAGTTGCACTGTAGGCGGTGACGGCGAAGTCATCTGTCGTCGCTTTGGTGCTTCTATCTTGATTCTCCGCTCCGGCCGTGCATCAGGATCATCGGAGCAGTACGGAACACGTCGGCGCCTATAAGTAACAGGACAAGAATTAGCACTGCACTCGATGCTCCACCGGACTGCGGTGTGTCGCCTTCCGGAGCTTCTTTATGTAGGGCTTAAATCCCGTGGCTCATAACGTCACTTGCAGTGTAGGCTGTGAAGGCGAAGTTATCTGTCGTCGCTTTGGTGCTTCTATCTTGCTTTCCCGCTCCGGCCGTGCATCAGGATCATCGGACCAGTACGGGACACATCGGCGCCTAAAATTAACCGGACAAGAATTAGCACTGCATTCGATGCTCCACCGGAATGCGGAGTGTCGCCTTTCGCAGCCTCCTTTTGTAGGGCCTAAATCCCGTGGCTCATAACGTCACTTGCAGTGTAGGCTGTGAGGGCGAAGTTATCTGTCGTCGCTTTGGTGCTTGTATCTTACTTTCCCGCTCCGGCCGTGCATCAGGATCATCAGACTAGTACGGGACACATCGGCGCCTAAAATTAACCGGACAAGAATTAGCACTGCATTCGATGCTCCACCGGAATGCGGAGTGTCGCCTTTCGCAGCCTCCTTTTGTAGGGCCTAAATCCCGTGGCTCATGACGTCAGTTGCAGTGTAGGCGGTGAGGGCGAAGTTATCTATCGTTGCTTTGGTGCTTCTATCTTGCTTCCCCGCTCCGGCAGCGCATCAGGATCATCGGACCAGTACGGAACACGTCGGCGCCTAAAAGTAACAGGACAAGATTTAGCACTGCACTCGATGCTCCACCGGACGGCGGTGTGTCGCCTTCCGCAGCCTCCTTATGTAGGGCTTAAATCCCGTGGCTCATAACGTCACTTGCAGTGTAGGCTGTGAGGGCGAAGTTATCTGTCGTCGCTTTAGTGCTTCTATCTTGCTTCCCCGCTCCGGCCGTGCATCAGGATCATCGGACCAGTACGGGACACATCGGCGCCTAAAATTAACCGGACAAGAATTAGCACTGCATTCGATACTCCACCGGAATGCGGAGTGTCGCCTTTCGCAGCCTCCTTTTGTAGGGCCTAAATCCCGTGGCTCATAACGTCAGTTGCACTGTAGGCTGTGAGGGCGAAGTTATCTGTCGTCGCTTTGGTGCTTCTTTCTTCCCCGCTCCGGCCGTGCGTCAGGATCATCGGACCAGTACGGGACACATCGGCGCCTAAAATTAACAGGACAAGAATTAGCACTGCATTCGATGCTCCACCGGACTGCGGAGTGTCGCCTTTCGCAGCCTCCTTTTGTAGGGATTAAATCCCGTGGCTCATAACGTCAGTTGCACTGTAGGCGGTAAGGAAGAAGTTATCTTTCGTCGCTTTGGTGCTTCTATCTTGCTTCCCCGCTCCGGCCGTGCATCAGGATCATCGGACTAGTACGGGGCACATCGGCGCCAAAAATTAACCAGACAAGAATTAGCACTGCATTCGATGCTCCACCGGAATGCGGAGTGTCGCCTTACGCAGCTTCCTTTTGTAGGGCTCAAATCCCGTGTCTCATGACGTCAGTTGCAGTGTAGGCGGTGAGGGCGAAGTTATCTGTAGTCGCTTTGGTGCTTCTATCTTGCTTCCCCGCTCCGGCCGTGCATCAGGATCATCGGACCACTACGGAACACGTCGGCGCCTAAAAGTAACGGGACAAGAATTAGCACTGCAGTCGATGCTCCACCGGACTGCGGAGTGTCGTCTTTCGGATCTTCCTTTTGTAGGGCTTAAATTCCGTGGCTCATGACGTCAGTTGCACTGTAGGCGGTGACGGCGAAGTCATCTGTCGTCGCTTTGGTGCTTCTATCTTGCTTCTCCGCTCCGGCCGTGCATCAGGATTATCGGACCAGTACGGGACACGTCGGCACCTAAAAGTAACAGGACAAGAATTAGCACTGCATTCGATGCTCCACAGGACTGCGGAGTGTCGCCTTTCGCAGCTTCATTTTGTAGGGCTTAAATCCCGTGTCTCATGACGTCAGTTGCACTGTAGGCGGTGAGGGCGAAGTTATCTGTCGTCGCTATGGTGCTTCTATCTTGCTTCTCCGCTCCTGTATCGTACGTCTAAAGGGAATAGGCACACATTGCTGCAAGGTGCTGTGCCGACGAAGAAAAGAGCCCGTCGGCAGTTTATTCCTTTCCTTTTTAAAGGCCACGAAACGAAAGAGGGGAAGGGGAACGAGGGAGGGAAAGATGCGGCCCGCCGTTCTCGGGCTGATAAGCTGCTATCTGATACATCTTCTCTTCTGTATAAAAAACAAAAACAAAAAGACAAACTACGACATTTGGCGGAAACTGAAGTCATAGTGAAGTCGTCGAGGTTCCGCACGTTGCCTGGTTGATTTCCGCGGACCTGACGAGGTGAGATCGTTTTCATGCGTAGCTGCTTTTGGATCTTCGATGTTCTGTCTGTGCCGTGGAGATTGTTCTTGCGAGATGTCGACGTCCCGGCCTGTCTCCTGAGCCGCGTGCGTCGGATGCACCATGTTTTGTCGGTCTGTATGTGCGTGTCCTCCCGGGCGGTCGATATCCTGGTCTTTGTCGCTGAGACACTGTTTTCCCAGGCTGTCGACGTCCTGATCTCTGTGCATACTTTCATCGCCTCCGGGAATGTGCAGCAAGTGTTGCCTGTTTCGCCTCAAGAGCCGCTGGTTCTCAGTCTTCACCACGTACGACCTCGGTGCTGCTTTCTCGATTACTGTTGCTGTGCGTGACCAGTTGTCGCCGTGCACACGAACTGAACTGCCCTCTTTGAGAGGTGGCAGTACCTTTCCCCTCGAAGATTGGCAATGCTTTCGCACTGGGACACTGGAATCCTCGTTGTATTCAGGCAGGGAAGTGCGGAGGCGTCGGCCTTGCAGCAGTTCGCCCGGAGAGCGGCCATCTTCTAAGGGAGAAGAACGATAGGCTAAGAGACCCAACCAAAAGTCACCGCGTGACTCATTCGTCTTCTTAAGGATGCGCTTAATTATCTGAACCCCCTTTTCCGCAAGCCCATTTGACCTTGGGAATTCTGGACTCGATGTGATGTGCTGGAAGTCGTACTTCTGCGCAAACAAACGAAATTCTCGCGATGAAAACTGGGGCCCGTTGTCAGTCCACACTTGCACCGGGATGCCGTACCGTGAGAAAATGGCCGATATCTTGGCTATGACCTCTTTTGCCGCTGTGCCTCTTAGCTTCTCTACTTCAGGGAAATTTGAGTGGGCATCGTACACTACGACATAAGCGGCTCCACCAAACTGGCAGAGGTCAATTCCTACGCGGTACCATGGCCTATCCGGGGTGGGCTGCATGAGCAAGGATTCCCTCTGCTGGTTGTACGCATACTTTTGGCAAGTACTGCACACTCGCACGAACTCGTCAATGGCACTGTTGAGCGCAGGCCAGAATACCAATCTCCGAGCTCTGGCTTTGCATTTATTTAGTCCAAGGTGCCCCTCGTGAATCCTCTGAAGAATTTCTGCTCTCATAGATTTAGGTATGACAACTTTAGAGCCCTTGAGCAGTATTCCTTCTACCACAGACAGCTCTCTGGCAAACGGCTTCAGTTCACCGTCGATGGCAGCCCCTTGTGAAATTCGCTGTCTCACCTCGCTTAAGTACGGGTCATCCCTGATTTCCTTTTCCAGACGCTCTTTCATTGGCGTGCTTACGATGCTGGAGACGACCTGTACGGCATGGATGTCGCAGTCTGCTTCTGATGAGGCACTCGACGCCTGCGTTGGCACTGGTGCACGTGACAACATGTCCGCCAGCAGCAAGTCTTTGCCAGGAACGAACTGCAACGTATAATCATATTGTAGCAGCCTAATAAAAAAACGCTGCAATCGCGGAGGCATGTCTGCAATGTTCTTTTGGGAAATTGCAAGCAAGGGCCTATGGTCAGTTTCGATCAGTACCCTGCGGCCATAAACAAAATGATGGAACTTTTCGCATGCGAACACTACCGCAAGCGTTTCCTTTTCAATTTGCGAATAGCGGGTTTCGCTATCTGTTAGGGTCCTTGATGCGTACGACACTGGTCGCCAGTCACTGCCATATCGCTGCAGTAGTGCAGCGCCCAAACCAGTCCCCGAAGCGTCCGCAGTGGTCTTGGTTTCCTTTGCTTCATCAAAAAGCGCGAGTAATGGAGGGTTTGTCAGTGCGTCGCAAATTTCTCTCCATTCACGCTGATGCGCCGCCGTCCATTCAAACATGACGTTTTCTTTTAAGAGTTTCCGCAGTAAGACTGTCTTATCACTCAGTGACGGGACGTACTTGCGAAAGTAGTTAACAACGCCCATCATTCTGCGCACTGAATGCCTATCTTGCGGCGCCGGCAGCGAAAGGACGCTTTCAACTAAGTTGCGACCGGGACGAACGCCTTGCTCACCTATTACGTCGCCCAAGAACGCAATTTCTTTCAACCCAAACACGCATTTCTGCCTGTTAAACGTCAAGCCCGCCTGTGCTGCCCGCGTTAGCACGGCATGGAGGCGCTCGTTATGCTGCTTCTCACTGTCACCCCACACTAGAATATCATCAATGTATATGCGGACGCCTTCCAGTCCCTCGAAGATTTCAGTTAGCGTTTTCTGGAAAACTTCGCTCGCTGATGAAATTCCAAAAGGAAGACGCAAAAATCGGTAACGCCCAAATGGTGTCGCAAAAGTACACACCCGCGATGTAGCTTCGTCTAATGGGATTTGATGGAAACCTGCATTTGCGTCTAGCCGGGAAAAAAACTTTGCACCCGACAGCTCTGCCTCAATCTCTTCCCTTGTTGGCTTTGGATAGTGCTCGCGTTTGATGTTCTTGTTGATTTCCCTTGGATCCATGCAGACACGAAGCGCTCCATCTTTCTTACGCGCTATCACCAAAGGGCTTACCCATTCTGTGGGCTCATCCACCTTTTTGATAATGGCAGCCTTTTCCATGCGCTCCAGTTCTTGTCGAAGAGGGTCCCGGAAGGCCAAAGGTACTCTTCGTGCTGGATGCACTACTGGGACAGCATCCGCCCGCAGGACCATCCGGTACTGCCGTCCAACACACCCCGTACCCTGGAACAAGTCTGGAAAGGCTTTCTCCGGTGCTGTCTCATTCCATTCCACCGAATCCAAAGCTTTCGGCACTAGCCCAAACTGCTGACATGTCTGCAGCCCTAGTATGGCCTGCCGACCCTTCTTGACCACGAAGAAGGTCACAACGTGTGCCACACCGTTGAGAACAAGGATCTCTCTATCCACTCCGACATGCTTGATAGCACTGCCGTTGTACGCCTTCAGCACTGCAGTGCTTTTCTGGAGGCTCGCGGTGTTTTTCAAACGACGGTAAAGAGTTACAGGAACTATGTTTGCTTGTGAGCCTGTGTCAACTTTGAATCTAATTTCTTTGCCGCGTATGTTTCCGCTGACCGTCCAGTCTGCATTGGCCCCGTCGCTGATTCCGCACACTCCGATATCTAAAATATCGAACCCGTCCTCCATCTTATCTTCTTTTACTTCATCTACCTGTCTGCTCCGGCGGCGCCTGCAGCATACCGCAAAATGATTCGGCTTCTTGCAAGCATAACATATCTTTCCATACGCCGGGCAGTCTCCTTGCGCATGAGCCCTGTTGCATTGTCGACATCGAAAAGGTTTCCGGTCATGCTCCCGTTTTTGGGCGTAGTCTACTTGTAGGGTGTCATTCGACCAAGCAGCATTTTGCCGCGCCGAGACCTCGGCCGCTTTGCACATCTGCTCCGCCTTCTGTAAGGTTAGGTCCTTTTCTCGTAGCATTTTCTCCCTTCTCTTCGGATTGTTAGTGCCGAAAACAACCTGATCTCTTATCATAGATTCTTCGAGCGTGCCGAAATTGCATAGCTTCGCCTGTTTCTTTAACTGCCGCAGATATTGCTCAAAAGGCTCTCCTTCATCCTGCACGCGGAGGCGAAAAACGTGTCTTTCGTAAACTTCGTTTCCTTCATCCACACAGTACGCCTCAAACTTGCGCAGCACTGTCTGGTAGTCTTCCTTGCTCTCACCTGCTTCGAAGGAGAAGTTGTTATAGACGTCGAGAGGCTCTTCAGCCGCGGCGCTGAGAAGGATTGCCGTCTTGGCGGCTTCCAATCTGGGCGGTGTAGTGGGCGTAGCCGTGAAGAAAAGCTCCAGTTTTTGCTTGAACGTGTGCCAGTTTCTTCGTAGGTTTCCGGAGAACTGTAGCGGCTCTGGAGGCTTGACAATATCCATATCGGCGGGGCTTCGGCACTTCTGACACCATGTATCGTACGTCTAAAGGGAATAGGCACACATTGCAGCAAGGTGCTGTGCCGACGAAGAAAAGAGTCCGTCGGCAGTTTATTCCTTTCCTTTTTAAAGGCCACGAAACGAAAGAGGGGAAGGGGAACGAGGGAGGGAAAGATGCGGCCCGCCGTTCTCGGGCTGATAAGCTGCTATCTGATGCAGCTCCGGCCGTGCATCAGGATCATCGGACCAGTACGGAACACGTCGGCGCCTAAAAGTAACAGGACAAGAATTAGCACTGCACTCGATGCTCCACCGGACTGCGGTGTGTCGCCTTCCGGAGCTCCTTTATGTAGGGCTTAAATCCCGTGGCTCATAACGTCACTTGCAGTGTAGGCTGTGAGGGCGAAGTTATCTGTCGTCGCTTTGGTGCTTCTATCTTGCTTCCGCGCTCCGGCCGTGCATCAGGATCATCGGACCAGTACGGGACACATCGGCGCCTAAAATTAACCGGACAAGAATTAGCACTGCATTCGATGCTCCACCGGAATGCGGAGTGTCGCCTTTCGCAGCCTCCTTTTGTAGGGCCTAAATCCCGTGGCTCATGACGTCAGTTGCAGTGTAGGCGGTGAGGGTGAAGTTATCTATCGTCGCTTTGGTGCTTCTATCTTGCTTCCCCGCTCCGGCCGCGCATCAGGATCATCGGACCAGTACGGAACACGTCGGCGCCTAAAAGTAACAGGACAAGAATTAGCACTGCACTGGATGCTTCACCGGACTGCGGAGGGTCGCCTTTCGGAGCTTCCTTTTGTAGGGCTTAAATTCCGTGGCTCATGACGTCAGTTGCACTGTAGGCGGTGACGGCGAAGTCATCTGTCGTCGCTTTGGTGCTTCTATCTTGATTCTCCGCTCCGGCCGTGCATCAGGATCATCGGACCAGTACGGGACACGTCGGCGCCTAAAAGTAACAGGGCAAGAATTAGCACTGCATTCGATGCTCCACCGGACTGCGGAGTGTCGCCTTTCGCAGCCTCCTTTTGTAGGGCCTAAATCCCGTGGCTCATAACGTCAGTTGCACTGTAGGCTGTGTGGGCGAAGTTATCTGTCGTCGCTTTGGTGCTTCTATCTTGCTTCCCCGCTCCGGCCGTGCATCAGGATCATCGGACCAGTACGGGACACATCGGCGCCTAAATTTAACAGGACAAGAATTAGCACTGCATTCGATGCTCCACCGAAATGCTTAGTGTCGCCTTTCGCAGCCTCCTTTTGTAGGGCCAAAATCCCGTGGCTCATGACGTCAGTTGCAGTGTAGGCGGTGAGGGCGAAGTTATCTATCGTCGCTTTGGTGCTTCTATCTTGCTTCCCCGCTCCGGCCGTGCATCAGGATCATCGGACCAGTACGGAACAAGTCGGCGCCTAAAAGTAACAGGACAAGAATTAGCACTGCACTCGATGCTCCACCGGACTGCGGAGTGTCGCCTTTCGGAGCTTCCTTTTGTAGGGCTTAAATTCCGTGGCTCATGACGTCAGTTGCACTGTAGGCGGTAATGAAGGAGTTATCTGTCGTCGCTTTGGTGATTCTATCTTGCTTCCCCGCTCCGGCCATGCATCAGGATCATCGGACCAGTACGGGACACGTCGGCGCCTAAAATAACAGGACAAGAATTAGCACTGCATTCGATGCTCCACCGGACTGCGGTTTGTCGCCTTCCGCAGCCTTCTTTTGTAGGGCTTAAACCCCGTTGCTCATAACGTCACTTGCAGTGTAGGCGGTGAGGGCAAAGTTATCTGTCGTCGCTTTGGTGCTTCTGTCTTGCTTCCCCGCTCCGGCCGTGCATCAGGATCATCGGACTAGTACGGGGCACATCGGCGCCAAAAATTAAGTAGACAAGAATTAGCACTGCATTCGATGCTCCACCGGAATGCGGAGTGTCGCCTTACGCAGCTTCCTTTTGTAGGGCTCAAATCCCGTGTCTCATGACGTCAGTTGCACTGTAGGCGGTGAGGGCGAAGTTATCTGTCGTCGCTTTGGTGCTTCTATCTTGCTTCCCCACTCCGGCCGTGCATCAGGATCATCGGACCAGTACGGAACCCTTCGGCGCCTAAAAGTAACAGGACAAGAATTAGCACTGCACTCGATTCTCCACCGGACTGCGGTGTGTCGCCTTCCGGAGCTTCTTTATGTAGGGCTTAAATCCCGTGGCTCATAACGTCACTTGCAGTGTAGGCTGTGAGGGCGAAGGTATCTGTCGTCGCTTTGGTGCTTCTATCTTGCTTCCCCGCTCCGGCCGTGCATCAGGATCATCGGACCAGTACGGAACACGTCGGCGCCTAAAAGTAACAGGACAAGAATTAGCACTGCACTCGATGCTCCACCGGGCTGCGGCGTGTCGCCTTCCGGAGCTTCTTTATGTAGGGCTTAAATCCCGTGGCTCATGACGTCAGTTGCACTGTAGGTGGTGACGGCGAAGTCATCTGTCGTCGCTTTGGTGCTTCTATCTTGATTCTCCGCTCCGGCCGTGCATCAGGATCATCGGACAAGTACGGGACACGTCGGCGCCTAAAATAACAGGACAAGAATTAGCACTGCATTCGATGCTCCACCGGACTGCGGAGTGTCGCCTTTCGCAGCCTCCTTTTGTAGGGCCTAAATCCCGTGGCTCATAACGTCAGTTGCACTGTAGGCGGTGAGGGCGAAGTCATCTGTCGTCGCTTTGGTGCTTCTATCTTGCTTCTCCGCTCCGGCCGTGCATCAGTATCATCGGACCAGTACGGGACACGTTGGCGCCTAAAATAACAGGACAAAAATTAGCACTGCACTCGATGCTCCACCGGACTGCGGTGTGTCGCCTTCCGAAGCCTCCTTATGTAGGGCCGAAATCCCGTGGCTCATGACGTCAGTTGCAGTGTAGGCTGTGAGGGCGAAGTTATCTGTCGTCGCTTTGGTGCTTCTATCTTGCTTCCCCGCTCCGGCCGTGCATCAGGATCATCGGACCAGTACGGGACACGTCGGCCCCTAAATGTAACAGGACAAGTATTAGCACTGCATTCGATGGTCCACAGGACTGCGGAGTGTCGCCTTTCGCAGCATCCTTTTGTAGAGCCTAAATCCCATGGCTCATAACGTCAGTTGCACTGTAGGCTGTGAGGGCGAAGTTATCTGTGGTCGCTTTGGTGCTTCTATTTTTCTTCCCCGCTCCGGCCGTGCGTCAGGATGATCGGAGAAGTACGGGACACGTCGGCGCCTAAATGTAACAGGACAAGAATTAGCACTGCATTCGATGCTCGACCGGACTGCGGAGTGTGGCCTTTCGCAGCATCTTTTTGTAGGGCTTAAATCCCGTGGCTCATAACGTCAGTTGCACTGTAGGCGGTGAGGGCGAAGATATCTGTCGTCGCTTTGGTGCTTCTATCTTGCTTCCCCGCTCCGGCCGTGTATCGGAAGCATCGGACCAGTACGGGACACGTCGGCGCCTAAAAGTAACAGGACAAGAATTAGGACTGCATTCGATGCTCCATCGGACTGCGGAGTGTCGCCTTTCGCAGCCTCCTTCTGTAGGGCTTAAATCCCGTGGCTCATAACGTCAGTTACACTGTAGGCGGTAAGGGCGAAGTTATCTGTCGTCGCTTTGGTGGTTCTATCTTGCTTCCTCGCTCCGGCCGTGCATCAGGATCATCGGACCAGTACGGGACACATCGGAGCCTAAAATTAACAGAACAAGAATTAGCACTGCATTCGATGCTCCACCGGACTGCGGAGTGTCGCCTTTCGCAGCCTCCTTTTGTAGGGCCTAAATCCCGTGGCTCATAACGTCAGTTGCACTGTAGGCTGTGAGGGCGAAGTTATCTGTCGTCGCTTTGGTGCTTCTTTCTTCCCCGCTCCGGCCGTGCGTCAGGATCATCGGACCAGTACGGGACACATCGGCGCCTAAAATTGAAAGGACAAGAATTAGCACTGCATTCGATGCTCCACCGGACTGCGGAGTGTCGCCTTTCGCAGCCTCCTTTTGTAGGGATTAAATCCCGTGGCTCATAACGTCAGTTGCACTGTAGGCGGTAAGAAAGAAGTTATCTGTCGTCGCTTTGGTGATTCTATCTTGCTTCCCCGCTCCGGCCATGCATCAGGATCATCGGACCAGTACGGGACACGTCGGCGCCTAAAATAACAGGACAAGAATTAGCACTGCATTCGATGCTCCACCGGACTGCGGTGTGTCGCCTTCCGCAGCCTTCTTTTGTAGGGCTTAAACCCCGTGGCTCATAACGTCACTTGCAGTGTAGGCTGTGAGGGCGAAGATATCTGTCGTCGCTTTGGTGCTTCTATCTTGCTTCCCCGCTCCGGCCGTGCATCAGGATCATCGGACTAGTACGGGGCACATCGGCGCCAAAAATTAACCAGACAAGAATTAGCACTGCATTCGATGCTCCACCGGAATGCGGAGTGTCGCCTTACGCAGCTTCCTTTTGTAGGGCTCAAATCCCGTGTCTCATGACGTCAGTTGCAGTGTAGGCGGTGAGGGCGAAGTTATCTGTAGTCGCTTTGGTGCTTCTATCTTGCTTCCCCGCTCCGGCCGTGCATCAGGATCATCGGACCAGTACGGAACACGTCGGCGCCTAAAAGTAACGGGACAAGAATTAGCACTGCACTCGCTGCTCCACCGGACTGCGGAGTGTCGCCTTTCGGAGCTTCCTTTTGTAGGGCTTAAATCCCGTGGCTCATAACGTCACTTGCAGTGTAGGCTGTGAGGGCGAAGGTATCTGTCGTCGCTTTGGTGCATCAATCTTGCTTCCCCGCTCCGGCCGTGCATCAGGATCATCGGAGCAGTACGGGACACATCGGCGCCTAAAAGTAACAGGACAAGAATTAGCACTGCATTCGATGCTCCACCGGACTGCGGAGTGTGGCCTTTCGCAGCCTCCTTTTGTAGGGCCTAAATCCCGTGGCTCATAACGTCAGTTGCACTGTAGGCTGTGTGGGCGAAGTTATCTGTCATCGCTTTGGTGCTTCTATCTTGCTTCCCCGCTCCGGCCGTGCATCAGGATCATCGGACCAGTACGGAACACGTCGGCGCCTAAAAGTAACAGGACAAGAATTAGCACTGCACTCGATGCTCCACCGGACTGCGGTGTGTCGCCTTCCGGAGCTTCTTTATGTAGGGCTTAAATCCCGTGGCTCATAACGTCAGTTGCAGTGTAGGCGGTGAGGGCGAAGTTATCTGTAGTCGCTTTGGTGCTTCTATCTTGCTTCCCCGCTCCGGCCGTGCATCATGATCATCGGACCAGTACGGAACACGTCGGCGCCTAAAAGTAACAGGACAAGAATTAGCACTGCACTCGATGATCCACCGGACTGCGGAGTCTCGCCTTTCGGAGCTTCCTTTTGTAGGGCTTAAATCCCGCGGCTCATGACGTCAGTTGCACTGTAGGCGGTGACGGCGAAGTCATCTGTCGTCGCTTTGGTGCTTCTATCTTGCTTCTCCGCTCCGGCCGTGCATCAGGATTATCGGACCAGTACGGGACACGTCGGCGCCTAAAAGTAACAGGACAAGAATTAGCACTGCACTCGATGCTCCACAGGACTGCGGAGTGTCGCCTTTCGCAGCTTCATTTTGTAGGGCTTAAATCCCGTGTCTCATGACGTCAGTTGCACTGTAGGCGGTGAGGGCGAAGTTATCTGTCGTCGCTTTGTGCTTCTATCTTGCTTCCCCGCTCCGGCCGTGCATCAGGACCATCGGACCAGTACGGAACACGTCGGCGCCTAAAAGTAACAGGACAAGAATTAGCACTGCACTCGATGCTCCACCGGACTGCGGTGTGTCGCCTTCCGCAGCCTCCTTATGTAGGGCTTAAATCCCGTGGCTCTTAACGTCACTTGCAGTGTAGGCTGTGAGGGCGAAGTTATCTGTCGTCGCTTTGGTGCTTCTATCTTGCTTCCCCACTCCGGCCATGCATCAGGATCATCGGACCATACGGGACACGTCGGCGCCTAAAATAACAGGACAAGAATTAGCACTGCATTCGATGCTCCACCGGACTGCGGTGTGTCGCCTTCCGCAGCCTCTTTTTGTAGGGCTTAAACCCCGTGGCTCATAACGTCACTTGCAGTGTACGCTGTGAGGGCGAAGTTATTTGTCGTCGCTTTGGTGCTTCTATCTTGCTTCCCCGCTCCGGCCGTGCATCAGGATCATCGGACCAGTACGGGACACATCGGCGCCTAAAAGTAACAGGACAAGAATAAGCACTGCATTCGATGCTCCACCGGACTGCGGAGTGTCGCCTTTCGCAGCCTCCTTTTGTAGGGCCTAAATCCCGTGGCTCATAACGTCAGTTGCATTGTAGGCAGTGACGGCGAAGTTATCTGTCGTCGCTTTGGTGCTTCTATCTTGCTTCCCCTCTCAGGCCGTGCATCAGGATCATCGGACTAGTACGGGGCACGTCGCGCCTAAAAGTAACAGGACAAGAATTAGCACTGCATTCGATGCTCCACCGGACAGCGGAGTGTCGCCTTTCGCAGCTTCCTTTTGTAGGGCCTAAATCCCGTGCCTCATGACGTCAGTTGCACTGTAGGCGGTGAGGGCGAAGTTATCTGTCGTCGCTTTGGTGCTTCTATCTTGCTTCCCCGCTCCGGCCGTGCATCAGGATCATCTGACCGGTACGGAACACGTCGGCGCCTAAAAGTAAAAGGACAAGAATTAGCACTGCACTCGATGCTCCACCGGACTGCGGAGTGTCGTCTTTCGGAGCTTTCTTTTGTAGGGCTTAAATTCCGTGGCTCATGACGTCAGTTGCACTGTAGGCGGTAAGGGCGAAGTTATCTGTCGTCGCTTTGGTGATTCTATCTTGCTTCCCCGCTCCGGCCGTGCATCAGGATCATCGGACCAGTACGGGACACATCGGCGCCTAAAATTAACAGGACAAGAATTAGCACTGCATTCGATGCTCCACCGGACTGCGGAGTGTCGCCTTTCGCAGCCTCCTTTTGTAGGGCCTAAATCCCGTGGCTCATAACGTCAGTTGCACTGTAGGCTGTGAGGGCGAAGTTATCTGTCGTCGCTTTGGTGCTTCTTTCTTCCCCACTCCGGCCGTGCGTCAGGATCATCGGACCAGTACGGGACACATCGGCGCCTAAATTTAACAGGACAAGAATTAGCACTGCATTCGATGCTCCACCGGACTGCGGAGTGTCGCTTTTCGCAGCCTCCTTTTGTAGGGATTAAATCCCGTGGCTCATAACGTCAGTTGCACTGTAGGCGGTAAGGAAGAAGTTATCTGTCGTCGCTTTGGTGATTCTATCTTGCTTCCCCGCTCCGGCCATGCATCAGGATCATCGGACCAGTACGGGACACTTCGGCGCCTAAAATAACAGGACAAGAATTAGCACTGCATTCGATGCTCCACCGGACTGCGGAGTGTCGCCTTTCGCAGCCTCCTTTTGTAGGGCCTAAATCCCGTGGCTCATAACGTCAGTTGCACTGTAGGCTGTGAGGGCGAAGTTATCTGTCGTCGCTTTGCTGCTTCTTTCTTCCCCACTCCGGCCGTGCGTCAGGATCATCGGACCAGTACGGGACACATCGGCGCCTAAATTTAACAGGACAAGAATTACCACTGCATTCGATGCTCCACCGGACTGCGGAGTGTCGCCTTTCGCAGCCTCCTTTTGTAGGGATTAAATCCCGTGGCTCATAACGTCAGTTGCACTGTAGGCGGTAAGGAAGAAGTTTTCTGTCGTCGCTTTGGTGCTTCTATCTTGCTTCCCCGCACCGGCCGTGCATCAGGATCATCGGACAAGTACGGGGCACATCGGCGCCAAAAACTAACCAGACAAGAATTAGCACTGCATTCGATGCTCCACCGGAATGCGGAGTGTCGCCTTACGCAGCTTCCTTTTGTAGGGCTCAAATCCCGTGTCTCATGACGTCAGTTGCAGTGTAGGCGGTGAGGGCGAAGTTATCTGTCGTCGCTTTGGTGCTTCTATCTTGCTTCCCCGCTCCGGCCGTGCATCAGGATCATCGGACCAGTACGGAACACGTCGGCGCCTAAAATTAACAGGACAAGAATTAGCACTGCACTCGATGCTCCACCGGACTGCGGTGTGTCGCCTTCCGCAGCTTCCTTATGTAGGGCTTAAATCCCGTGGCTCATAACGTCACTTGCAGTGTAGGCTGTGAGGGCGAAGTTATCTGTCGTCGCTTTGGTGCTTCTATCTTGCTTCGCCGCTCCGGCCGTGCATCAGGATCATCGGACCAGTACGGGACACATCGGCGCCTAAAATTAACCGGACAAGAATTAGCACTGCATTCGATGCTCCACCGGAATGCGGAGTGTCGCCTTTCGCAGCCTCCTTTTGTAGGGCCTAAATCCCGTGGCTCATGACGTCAGTTGCAGTGTAGGCGGTCAGGGCGAAGTTATCTATCGTCGCTTTGGTGCTTCTATCTTGCTTCCCCGCTCCGGCCGTGCATCAGGATCATCGGACCAGTACGGAACACGTCGGCGCCTAAAAGTAACAGGACAAGAATTAGCACTGCACTCGATGCTCCCCTGGACTGCGGAGTGTCGCCTTTCGGAGCTTCCTTTTGTAGGGATTAAATTCCGTGGCTCATGACGTCAGTTGCACTGTAGGCGGTGACGGCGAAGTCATCTGTCGTCGCTTTGGTGCTTCTATCTTGATTCTCCGCTCCGGCCGTGCATCAGGATCATCGGACCAGTACGGGACACGTCGGCGCCTAAAATAACAGGACAAGAATTAGCACTGCATTCGATGCTCCACAGGACTGCGGAGTGTCGCCTTTCGCAGCTTCATTTTGTAGGGCTTAAATCCCGTGGCTCATAACGTCACTTGCAGTGTAGGTGGTAAGGAAGAAGTTATCTGTCGTCGCTTTGGTGATTCTATCTTGCTTCCCCGCTCCGGCCATGCATCAGGATCATCGGACCAGTACGGGACACGTCGGCGCCTAAAATAACAGGACAAGAATTAGCGCTGCATTCGATGCTCCACCGGACTGCGGTGTGTCGCCTTCCGCAGCCTCCTTTTGTAGGGCTTAAACCCCGTGGCTCATAACGTCACTTGCAGTGTAGGCTGTGAGGGCGAAGTTATCTGTCGTCGCTTTGGTGCTTCTATCTTGCTTCCCCGCTCCGGCCGTGCATCAGGATCATCGGAGCAGTACGGGACACATCGGCGCCAAAAAGTAACAGGACAAGAATTAGCACTGCATTCGATGCTGCACCGGACTGCGGAGTGTCGCCTTTCGCAGCTTCCTTTTGTAGGGCTTAAATCCCGTGTCTCATAACGTCAGTTGCACTGTAGGCGGTAAGGAAAAGTTTTCTGTCGTCGCTTTGGTGCTTTTATCTTGCTTCCCCGCACCGGCCGTGCATCAGGATCATCGGACTAGTACGGGGCACATCGGCGCCAAAAACTAACCAGACAAGAATTAGCACTGCATTCGATGCTCCACCGGAATGCGGAGTGTCGCCTTACGCAGCTTCCTTTTGTAGGGCTCAAATCCCGTGTCTCATGACGTCAGTTGCAGTGTAGGCGGTGAGGGCGAAGTTATCTGTCGTCGCTTTGGTGCTTCTATCTTGCTTCCCCGCTCCGGCCGTGCATCAGGATCATCGGACCAGTACGGAACACGTCGGCGCCTAAAAGTAACAGGACAAGAATTAGCACTGCACTCGATGCTCCACCGGACTGCGGTGTGTCGCCTTCCGCAGCTTCCTTATGTAGGGCTTAAATCCCGTGGCTCATAACGTCACTTGCAGTGTAGGCTGTGAGGGCGAAGTTATCTGTCGTCGCTTTGGTGCTTCTATCTTGCTTCACCGCTCCGGCCGTGCATCAGGATCATCGGACCAGTACGGAACACGTCGGCGCCTAAAAGTAACAGGACAAGAATTAGCACTGCACTCGATGCTCCACCGGACTGCGGAGTGTCGCCTTTCGGAGCTTCCTTTTGTAGTGATTAAATTCCGTGGCTCATGACGTCAGTTGCACTGTAGGCGGTGACGGCGAAGTCATCTGTCGTCGCTTTGGTGCTTCTATCTTGATTCTCCGCTCCGGCCGTGCATCAGAATCATCGGACCAGTACGGGACACGTCGGCGCCTAAAATAACAGGACAAGAATTAGCACTGCATTCGATGCTCCACAGGACTGCGGAGTGTCGCCTTTCGCAGCGTCATTTTGTAGGGCTTAAATCCCGTGGCTCATAACGTCACTTGCAGTGTAGGCGGTAAGGAAGAAGTTATCTGTCGTCGCTTTGGTGATTCTATCATGCTTCCCCGCTCCGGCCATGCATCAGGATCATCGGACCAGTACGGGACACGTCGGCGCCTAAAATAACAGGACAAGAATTAGCGCTGCATTCGATGCTCCATCGGACTGCGGTGTGTCGCCTTCCGCAGCCTCCTTTTGTAGGGCTTAAACCCCGTGGCTCATAACGTCACTTGCAGTGTAGGCTGTGAGGGCGAAGTTATCTGTCGTCGCTTTGGTGCTTCTATCTTGGTTCCCCGCTCCGGCCGTGCATCAGGATCATCGGAGCAGTACGGGACACATCGGCGCCAAAAAGTAACAGGAAAAGAATTAGCACTGCATTCGATGCTCCACCGGACTGCGGAGTGTCGCCTTTCGCAGCCTCCTTTTGTAGGGCCTAAATCCCGTGGCTCATAACGTCAGTTGCATTGTAGGCAGTGACGGCGAAGTTATCTGTCGTCGCTTTGGTGCTTCTATCTTGCTTCCCCTCTCAGGCCGTGCATCAGGATCATCGGACTAGTACGGGGCACGTCGCGCCTAAAAGTAACAGGACAAGAATTAGCACTGCATTCGATGCTCCACCGGACAGCGGAGTGTCGCCTTTCGCAGCTTCCTTTCGTAGGGCCTAAATCCCGTGCCTCATGACGTCAGTTGCACTGTAGGCGGTGAGGGCGAAGTTATCTGTCGTCGCTTTGGTGCTTCTATCTTGCTTCCCCGCTCCGGCCGTGCATCAGGATCATCTGACCGGTACGGAACACGTCGGCGCCTAAAAGTAAAAGGACAAGAATTAGCACTGCACTCGATGCTCCACCGGACTGCGGAGTGTCGTCTTTCGGAGCTTTCTTTTGTAGGGCTTAAATTCCGTGGCTCATGACGTCAGTTGCACTGTAGGCGGTAAGGGCGAAGTTATCTGTCGTCGCTTTGGTGATTCTATCTTGCTTCCCCGCTCCGGCCGTGCATCAGGATCATCGGACCAGTACGGGACACATCGGCGCCTAAAATTAACAGGACAAGAATTAGCACTGCATTCGATGCTCCACCGGACTGCGGAGTGTCGCCTTTCGCAGCCTCCTTTTGTAGGGCCTAAATCCCGTGGCTCATAACGTCAGTTGCACTGTAGGCTGTGAGGGCGAAGTTATCTGTCGTCGCTTTGGTGCTTCTTTCTTCCCCACTCCGGCCGTGCGTCAGGATCATCGGACCAGTACGGGACACATCGGCGCCTAAATTTAACAGGACAAGAATTAGCACTGCATTCGATGCTCCACCGGACTGCGGAGTGTCGCTTTTCGCAGCCTCCTTTTGTAGGGATTAAATCCCGTGGCTCATAACGTCAGTTGCACTGTAGGCGGTAAGGAAGAAGTTATCTGTCGTCGCTTTGGTGATTCTATCTTGCTTCCCCGCTCCGGCCATGCATCAGGATCATCGGACCAGTACGGGACACTTCGGCGCCTAAAATAACAGGACAAGAATTAGCACTGCATTCGATGCTCCACCGGACTGCGGAGTGTCGCCTTTCGCAGCCTCCTTTTGTAGGGCCTAAATCCCGTGGCTCATAACGTCAGTTGCACTGTAGGCTGTGAGGGCGAAGTTATCTGTCGTCGCTTTGCTGCTTCTTTCTTCCCCACTCCGGCCGTGCGTCAGGATCATCGGACCAGTACGGGACACATCGGCGCCTAAATTTAACAGGACAAGAATTACCACTGCATTCGATGCTCCACCGGACTGCGGAGTGTCGCCTTTCGCAGCCTCCTTTTGTAGGGATTAAATCCCGTGGCTCATAACGTCAGTTGCACTGTAGGCGGTAAGGAAGAAGTTTTCTGTCGTCGCTTTGGTGCTTCTATCTTGCTTCCCCGCACCGGCCGTGCATCAGGATCATCGGACAAGTACGGGGCACATCGGCGCCAAAAACTAACCAGACAAGAATTAGCACTGCATTCGATGCTCCACCGGAATGCGGAGTGTCGCCTTACGCAGCTTCCTTTTGTAGGGCTCAAATCCCGTGTCTCATGACGTCAGTTGCAGTGTAGGCGGTGAGGGCGAAGTTATCTGTCGTCGCTTTGGTGCTTCTATCTTGCTTCCCCGCTCCGGCCGTGCATCAGGATCATCGGACCAGTACGGAACACGTCGGCGCCTAAAATTAACAGGACAAGAATTAGCACTGCACTCGATGCTCCACCGGACTGCGGTGTGTCGCCTTCCGCAGCTTCCTTATGTAGGGCTTAAATCCCGTGGCTCATAACGTCACTTGCAGTGTAGGCTGTGAGGGCGAAGTTATCTGTCGTCGCTTTGGTGCTTCTATCTTGCTTCGCCGCTCCGGCCGTGCATCAGGATCATCGGACCAGTACGGGACACATCGGCGCCTAAAATTAACCGGACAAGAATTAGCACTGCATTCGATGCTCCACCGGAATGCGGAGTGTCGCCTTTCGCAGCCTCCTTTTGTAGGGCCTAAATCCCGTGGCTCATGACGTCAGTTGCAGTGTAGGCGGTCAGGGCGAAGTTATCTATCGTCGCTTTGGTGCTTCTATCTTGCTTCCCCGCTCCGGCCGTGCATCAGGATCATCGGACCAGTACGGAACACGTCGGCGCCTAAAAGTAACAGGACAAGAATTAGCACTGCACTCGATGCTCCCCTGGACTGCGGAGTGTCGCCTTTCGGAGCTTCCTTTTGTAGGGATTAAATTCCGTGGCTCATGACGTCAGTTGCACTGTAGGCGGTGACGGCGAAGTCATCTGTCGTCGCTTTGGTGCTTCTATCTTGATTCTCCGCTCCGGCCGTGCATCAGGATCATCGGACCAGTACGGGACACGTCGGCGCCTAAAATAACAGGACAAGAATTAGCACTGCATTCGATGCTCCACAGGACTGCGGAGTGTCGCCTTTCGCAGCTTCATTTTGTAGGGCTTAAATCCCGTGGCTCATAACGTCACTTGCAGTGTAGGTGGTAAGGAAGAAGTTATCTGTCGTCGCTTTGGTGATTCTATCTTGCTTCCCCGCTCCGGCCATGCATCAGGATCATCGGACCAGTACGGGACACGTCGGCGCCTAAAATAACAGGACAAGAATTAGCGCTGCATTCGATGCTCCACCGGACTGCGGTGTGTCGCCTTCCGCAGCCTCCTTTTGTAGGGCTTAAACCCCGTGGCTCATAACGTCACTTGCAGTGTAGGCTGTGAGGGCGAAGTTATCTGTCGTCGCTTTGGTGCTTCTATCTTGCTTCCCCGCTCCGGCCGTGCATCAGGATCATCGGAGCAGTACGGGACACATCGGCGCCAAAAAGTAACAGGACAAGAATTAGCACTGCATTCGATGCTGCACCGGACTGCGGAGTGTCGCCTTTCGCAGCTTCCTTTTGTAGGGCTTAAATCCCGTGTCTCATAACGTCAGTTGCACTGTAGGCGGTAAGGAAAAGTTTTCTGTCGTCGCTTTGGTGCTTTTATCTTGCTTCCCCGCACCGGCCGTGCATCAGGATCATCGGACTAGTACGGGGCACATCGGCGCCAAAAACTAACCAGACAAGAATTAGCACTGCATTCGATGCTCCACCGGAATGCGGAGTGTCGCCTTACGCAGCTTCCTTTTGTAGGGCTCAAATCCCGTGTCTCATGACGTCAGTTGCAGTGTAGGCGGTGAGGGCGAAGTTATCTGTCGTCGCTTTGGTGCTTCTATCTTGCTTCCCCGCTCCGGCCGTGCATCAGGATCATCGGACCAGTACGGAACACGTCGGCGCCTAAAAGTAACAGGACAAGAATTAGCACTGCACTCGATGCTCCACCGGACTGCGGTGTGTCGCCTTCCGCAGCTTCCTTATGTAGGGCTTAAATCCCGTGGCTCATAACGTCACTTGCAGTGTAGGCTGTGAGGGCGAAGTTATCTGTCGTCGCTTTGGTGCTTCTATCTTGCTTCACCGCTCCGGCCGTGCATCAGGATCATCGGACCAGTACGGAACACGTCGGCGCCTAAAAGTAACAGGACAAGAATTAGCACTGCACTCGATGCTCCACCGGACTGCGGAGTGTCGCCTTTCGGAGCTTCCTTTTGTAGTGATTAAATTCCGTGGCTCATGACGTCAGTTGCACTGTAGGCGGTGACGGCGAAGTCATCTGTCGTCGCTTTGGTGCTTCTATCTTGATTCTCCGCTCCGGCCGTGCATCAGAATCATCGGACCAGTACGGGACACGTCGGCGCCTAAAATAACAGGACAAGAATTAGCACTGCATTCGATGCTCCACAGGACTGCGGAGTGTCGCCTTTCGCAGCGTCATTTTGTAGGGCTTAAATCCCGTGGCTCATAACGTCACTTGCAGTGTAGGCGGTAAGGAAGAAGTTATCTGTCGTCGCTTTGGTGATTCTATCATGCTTCCCCGCTCCGGCCATGCATCAGGATCATCGGACCAGTACGGGACACGTCGGCGCCTAAAATAACAGGACAAGAATTAGCGCTGCATTCGATGCTCCATCGGACTGCGGTGTGTCGCCTTCCGCAGCCTCCTTTTGTAGGGCTTAAACCCCGTGGCTCATAACGTCACTTGCAGTGTAGGCTGTGAGGGCGAAGTTATCTGTCGTCGCTTTGGTGCTTCTATCTTGGTTCCCCGCTCCGGCCGTGCATCAGGATCATCGGAGCAGTACGGGACACATCGGCGCCAAAAAGTAACAGGAAAAGAATTAGCACTGCATTCGATGCTCCACCGGACTGCGGAGTGCCGCCTTTCGCAGCTTCCTTTTGTAGGGCTTAAATCCCGTGTCTCATGACGTCAATTGCACTGTAGGCGGTGAGGGCGAAGTTATCTGTCGTCGCTTTGGTGCTTCTATCTTGCTTCCCCGCTCCGGCCGTGCATCAGGAACATCGGACCAGTACGGGACACGTCGGCGCCTAAAAGTAACAGGACAAGAATTAGCACTGCATTCGATGCTCCACCGGACTGCGGAGAGTCGTCTTTCGCAGCTTCCTTTTGTAGGGCTTAAATCCCTTGACACATAACGTCACTGGCACTGTAGGCAGTGAGGGCGAAGTTATCTGTCGTCGCTTTGGTGCTTCTATCTTGCTTCCCCGCTCCGGCCGTGCATCAGGATCATCGGACCAGTACGAAACACGTCGGCGCCTAAAAGTAACAGGACAAGAATTAGCACTGCACTCGATGCTCCACCGGACTGCGGTGTGTCGCCTTCCGCAGCCTCCTTATGTAGGGCTTAAATCCCGTGGCTCATAACGTCACTTGCAGTGTAGGCGGTAAGGAAGAAGTTATCTGTCGTCGCTTTGGTGATTCTATCTTGCTTCCCCGCTCCGGCCATGCATCAGGATCATCGGACCAGTACGGGACACGTCGGCGCCTAAAATAACAGGACAAGAATTAGCGCTGCATTCGATGCTCCACCGGACTGCGGTGTGTCGCCTTCCGCAGCCTCCTTTTGTAGGGCTTAAACCCCGTGGCTCATAACGTCACTTGCAGTGTAGGCTGTGAGGGCGAAGTTATCTGTCGTCGCTTTGGTGCTTCTATCTTGCTTCCCCGCTCCGGCCGTGCATCAGGATCATCGGAGCAGTATGGGACACATCGGCACCAAAAAGTAACAGGACAAGAATTAGCACTGCATTCGATGCTCCACCGGACTGCGGAGTGTCGCCTTTCGCAGCTTCTTTTTGTAGGGCTTAAATCCCGTGTCTGATGACGTCAATTGCACTGTAGGCGGTGAGGGCGAAGTTATCTGTCGTCGCTTTGGTGCTTCTATCTTGCTTCCCCGCTCCGGCCGTGCATCAGGATCATCGGACCAGTACGGAACACGTCGGCGCCTAAAAGTAACAGGACAAGAATTAGCACTGCACTCGATTCTCCACCGGACTGTGGTGTGTCGCCTTCCGCAGCCTCCTTATGTAGGGCTTAAATCCCGTGGCTCATAACGTCACTTGCAGTGTAGGCTGTGAGGGCGAAGTTATCTGTCGTCGCTTTGGTGCTTCTATCTTGCTTCCCCGCTCCGGCCGTGCATCAGGATCATCGGACCAGTACGGGACACATCGGCGCCTAAAATTAACAGGACAAGAATTAGCACTGCATTCGATGCTCCACAGGACTGCGGACTGTCGCCTTTCGCAGCTTCATTTTGTAGGGCTTAAATCCCCTGGCTCATAACGTCACTTGCAGTGTAGGCGGTAAGGAAGAAGTTATCTGTCGTCGCTTTGGTGATTCTATCTTGCTTCCCCGCTCCGGCCATGCATCAGGATCATCGGACCAGTACGGGACACGTCGGCGCCTAAAATAACAGGACAAGAATTAGCGCTGCATTCGATGCTCCACCGGACTGCGGTGTGTCGCCTTCCGCAGCCTCCTTTTGTAGGGCTTAAACCCCGTGGCTCATAACGTCACTTGCAGTGTAGGCTGTGAGGGCGAAGTTATCTGTCGTCGCTTTGGTGCTTCTATCTTGCTTCCCCGCTCCGGCCGTGCATCAGGATCATCGGAGCAGTACGGGACACATCGGCGCCAAAAAGTAACAGGACAAGAATTAGCACTGCATTCGATGCTCCACCGGACTGCGGAGTGTCGCCTTTCGCAGCTTCCTTTTGTAGGGCTTAAATCCCGTGTCTCATGACGTCAATTGCAATGTAGGCGGTGAGGGCGAAGTTATCTGTCGTCGCTTTGGTGCTTCTATCTTGCTTCCCCGCTCCGGCCGTGCATCAGGATCATCGGACCAGTACGGAACACGTCGGCGCCTAAAAGTAACAGGACAAGAATTAGCACTGCACTCGATTCTCCACCGGACTGTGGTGTGTCGCCTTCCGCAGCCTCCTTATGTAGGGCTTAAATCCCGTGGCTCATAACGTCACTTGCAGTGTAGGCTGTGAGGGCGAAGTTATCGGTCGTCGCTTTGGTGCTTCTATCTTGCTTCCCCGCTCCTTCCGTGCATCAGGATCATCGGACCAGTACGGGACACATCGGCGCCTAAAATTAACAGGACAAGAATTAGCACTGCATTCTATGCTCCGCCGGACTGCGGAGTGTCGCCTTTCGCAGCTTCCTTTTGTAGGGCTTAAATCCTGTGTCTCACGACGTCAGTTGCACTGTAGGCGGTGACGGCGAAGTTATCTGTCGTCGCTTTGGTGCTTCTATCTTGCTTCCCCGCTCCGGCCGTGCATCAGGATCATCGGACCAATACGGGACACGTCGGCGCCTAAAATAACAGGACAAGAGTTAGGACTGCATTCGATGCTCCACCGGACGGCGGAGTGTCGCCTTCCGCAGCCTCCTTATGTAGGGCTTAAATCCCGTGTCTCATAAGGTCACTTGCAGTGTAGGCTGTGAGGGCGAAGTTATCTGTCGTCGCTTTGGTGCTTCTATCTTGCTTCCCCGCTCCGGCCGTGCATCAGGATCATCGGACCAGTACGGGACACATCGGCGCCTAAAATTAACCGGACAAGAATTAGCACTGCATTCGATGCTCCACCGGAATGCGGAGTGTCGCCTTTCGCAGCCTCCTTTTGTAGGGCCTAAATCCCGTGGCTCATAACTTCAGTTGCACTGTAGGCTGTGAGGGCGAAGTTATCTGTCGTCGCTTTGGTGCTTCTATCTTTCTTCCGCGCTACGGCCGTGCGTCAGGATCATCGGACCAGTACGGGACACGTCGGCGCCAAAAAGAAACAGGACAAGAATTGGGACTGCATTCGATGCTCCACCGGACTGCGGAGTGTCGCCTTTCGCAGCCTCCTTTTGTAGGGCCTAAATCCCGTGGCTCATAACGTCAGTTGCACTGTAGGCGGTAAGGAAGAAGTTATCTGTCGTCGCTTTGGTGATTCTATCTTGCTTCCCCGCTCCGGCCATGCATCAGGATCATCGGACCAGTACGGGACACGTCGGCGCCTAAAATAACAGGTCAAGAATTAGCACTGCATTCGATGCTCCACCGGACTGCGGTGTGTCGCCTTCCGCAGCCTCTTTTTGTAGGGCTTAAACCCCGTGGCTCATAACGTCACTTGCAGTGTAGGCTGTGAGGGCGAAGTAATTTGTCGTCGCTTTGGTGCTTCTATCTTGCTTCCCCGCTCCGGCCGTGCATCAGGACCATCGGACCAGTACGGAACACGTCGGCGCCTAAAAGTAACAGGACAAGAATTAGCACTGCACTCGATGCTCCACCGGACTGCGGTGTGTCGCCTTCCGCAGCCTCCTTATGTAGGGCTTAAATCCCGTGGCTCATAACGTCACTTGCAGTGTAGGCTGTGAGGGCGAAGTTATCTGTCGTCGCTTTGGTGCTTCTATCTTGCTTCCCCGCTCCGCCCGTGCATCAGGATCATCGGACCAGTACGGGACACATCGGCGCCTAAAATTAACCGGACAAGAATTAGCACTGCATTCGATGCTCCACCGGAATGCGGAGTGTCGCCTTTCGCAGCCTCCTTTTGTAGGGCCTAAATCCCGTGGCTCATAACGTCAGTTGCACTGTAGGCTGTGAGGGCAAAGTTATCTGTCGTCGCTTTGGTGCTTCTATCTTTCTTCCGCGCTACGGCCGTGCGTCAGGATCATCGGACCAGTACGGGACACGTCGGCGCCAAGAAGAAACAGGACAAGAATTGGGACTGCATTCGATGCTCCACCGGACTGCGGAGTGTCGCCTTTCGCAGCCTCCTTTTGTAGGGCTTAAATCCCGTGGCTAATAACGTCAGTTGCACTGTAGGCGGTAAGGAAGAACTTATCTGTCGTCGCTTTGGTGATTCTATCTTGCTTCCCCGCTCCGGCCATGCATCAGGATCATCGGACCAGTACGGGACACGTCGGCGCCTAAAATAACAGGACAAGAATTAGCACTGCATTCGATGCTCCACCGGACTGCGGTGTGTCGCCTTCCGCAGCCTCTTTTTGTAGGGCTTAAACCCCGTGGCTCATAACGTCACTTGCAGTGTAGGCTGTGAGGGCGAAGTTATTTGTCGTCGCTTTGGTGCTTCTATCTTGCTTCCCCGCTCCGGCCGTGCATCAGGATCATCGGACCAGTACGGGACACATTGGCGCCTAAAAGTAACAGGACAAGAATAAGCACTGCATTCGATGCTCCACCGGACTGCGGAGTGTCGCCTTTCGCAGCCTCCTTTTGTAGGGCTTAAATCCCTTGACACATAACGTCACTGGCACTGTAGGCAGTGAGGGCGAAGTTATCTGTCGTCGCTTTGGTGCTTCTATCTTGCTTCCCCGCACCGGCCGTGCATCAGGATCATCGGACCAGTACGAAACACGTCGGCGCCTAAAAGTAACAGGACAAGAATTAGCACTGCACTCGATGCTCGACCGGACTGCGGTGTGTCGCCTTCCGCAGCCTCCTTATGTAGGGCTTAAATCCCGTGGCTCATAACGTCACTTGCAGTGTAGGCTGTGAGGGCGAAGTTATCTCTCGTCGCTTTGGTGCTTCTATCTTGCTTCCCCGCTCCGGCCGTGCATCAGGATCATCGGACCAGTACGGGACACGTCGGCCCCTAAAAGTAACAGGACAAGAATTAGCACTGCATTCGATGCTCCACCGGACTGCGGAGAGTCGTCTTTCGCAGCTTCCTTTTGTAGGGCTTAAATCCCTTGACACATAACGTCACTGGCAGTGTAGGCTGTGAGGGCGAAGTTATCTGTCGTCGCTTTGGTGCTTCTATCTTGCTTCCCCGCTCCGGCCGTGCATCAGGATCATCGGACCAGTACGGGACACGTCGGCGCCTAAAATAACAGGACAAGAGTTAGGACTGCATTCGATGCTCCACCGGACTGCGGAGTGTCGCCTTTCGCAGCCTCTTTTTGTAGGGCTTAAATCCCGTGGCTCATAACGTCAGTTGCACTGTAGGCGGTAAGGGCGAAGTTATCTGTCGTCGCTTTGGTGCTTCTATCTTGCTTCCCCGCTCCGGCCGTGTATCGGAAGCATCGGACCAGTACGGGACACGTCGGCGCCTAAAATAACAGGACAAGAATTAGCACTGCATTCGATGCTCCACAGGACTGCGGAGTGTCGCCTTTCGCAGCTTCATTTTGTAGGGCTTAAATCCCGTGTCTCATGACGTCAGTTTCACTGTAGGCGGTGAGGGCGAAGTTATCTGTCGTCGCTTTGGTGCTTCTATCTTGCTTCCCCGCTCCGGCCGTGTATCGGAAGCATCGGACCAGTACGGGACACGTCGGCGCCTAAAATAACAGGACAAGAATTAGCCCTGCATTCGATGCTCCACAGGACTGCGGAGTGTCGCCTTTCGCAGCTTCATTTTGTAGGGCTTAAATCCCGTGTCTCATGACGTCAGTTGCACTGTAGGCGGTGAGGGCGAAGTTATCTGTCGTCGCTTTGGTGCTTCTATCTTGCTTCCCCGCTCCGGCCGTGCATCAGGACCATCGGACCAGTACGGAACACGTCGGCGCCTAAAAGTAACAGGACAAGAATTAGCACTGCACTCGATGCTCCACCGGACTGCGGTGTGTCGCCTTCCGCAGCCTCCTTATGTAGGGCTTAAATCCCGTGGCTCATAAGGTCACTTGCAGTGTAGGCTGTGAGGGCGAAGTTATCTGTCGTCGCTTTGGTGCTTCTATCTTGCTTCCCCGCTCCGGCCGTGCATCAGGATCATCGGACCAGTACGGGACACATCGGCGCCTGAAATTAACCGGACAAGAATTAGCACTGCATTCGATGCTCCACCGGAATGCGGAGTGTCGCCTTTCGCAGCCTCCTTTTGTAGGGCTTAAATCCCGTGGCTCATAACGTCAGTTGCACTGTAGACGGTAAGGAAGAAGTTATCTGTCGTCGCTTTGGTGATTCTATCTTGCTTCCCCGCTCCGGCCATGCATCAGGATCATCGGACCAGTACGGGACACGTCGGCGCCTAAAATAACAGGTCAAGAATTAGCACTGCATTCGATGCTCCACCGGACTGCGGTGTGTCGCCTTCCGCAGCCTCTTTTTGTAGGGCTTAAACCCCGTGGCTCATAACGTCACTTGCAGTGTAGGCTGTGAGGGCGAAGTAATTTGTCGTCGCTTTGGTGCTTCTATCTTGCTTCCCCGCTCCGGCCGTGCATCAGGACCATCGGACCAGTACGGAACACGTCGGCGCCTAAAAGTAACAGGACAAGAATTAGCACTGCACTCGATGCTCCACCGGACTGCGGTGTGTCGCCTTCCGCAGCCTCCTTATGTAGGGCTTAAATCCCGTGGCTCATAACGTCACTTGCAGTGTAGGCTGTGAGGGCGAAGTTATCTGTCGTCGCTTTGGTGCTTCTATCTTGCTTCCCCGCTCCGGCCGTGCATCAGGATCATCGGACCAGTACGGGACACATCGGCCCCTAAAATTAACCGGACAAGAATTAGCACTGCATTCGATGCTCCACCGGAATGCAGAGTGTCGCCTTTCGCAGCCTCCTTCTGTAGGGCCTAAACCCCGTGGCTCATAACGTCAGTTGCACTGTAGGCTGTGAGGGCAAAGTTATCTGTCGTCGCTTTGGTGCTTCTATCTTTCTTCCGCGCTACGGCCGTGCGTCAGGATCATCGGACCAGTACGGGACACGTCGGCGCCAAGAAGAAACAGGACAAGAATTGGGACTGCATTCGATGCTCCACCGGACTGCGGAGTGTCGCCTTTCGCAGCCTCCTTTTGTAGGGCTTAAATCCCGTGGCTCATAACGTCAGTTGCACTGTAGGCGGTAAGGAAGAAGTTATCTGTCGTCGCTTTGGTGATTCTATCTTGCTTCCCCGCTCCGGCCATGCATCAGGATCATCGGACCAGTACGGGACACGTCGGCGCCTAAAATAACAGGACAAGAATTAGCACTGCATTCGATGCTCCACCCGACTGCGGTGTGTCGCCTTCCGCAGCCTCTTTTTGTAGGGCTTAAACCCCGTGGCTCATAACGTCACTTGCAGTGTAGGCTGTGAGGGCGAAGTTATTTGTCGTCGCTTTGGTGCTTCTATCTTGCTTCCCCGCTCCGGCCGTGCATCAGGATCATCGAACCAGTACGGGACACATCGGCGCCTAAAAGTAACCGGACAAGAATAAGCACTGCATTCGATGCTCCACCGGACTGCGGAGTGTCGCCTTTCGCAGCCTCCTTTTGTAGGGCCTAAATCCCGTGGCTCATAACGTCAGTTGCATTGTAGGCAGTGACGGCGAAGTTATCTGTCGTCGCTTTGGTGCTTCTATCTTGCTTCCCCGCTCAGGCCGTGCATCAGGATAATCGGAGTAGTACGGGGCACGTCGCGCCTAAAAGTAACAGGACAAGAATTAGCACTGCCTTCGATGCTCCACCGGACAGCGGAGTGTCGCCTTTCGCAGCTTCCTTTTGTAGGGCTTAAATCCCGTGCCTCATGACGTCAGTTGCACTGTAGGCGGTGAGGGCAAAGTTATCTGTCGTCGCTTTGGTGCTTCTATCTTGCTTCCCCGCTCCGGCCGTGTATCAGGATCATCGGACCAGTACGGAACACGTCGGCGCCTAAAAGTAAAAGAACAAGATTTAGCACTGCACTCGATGCTCCACCGGACTGCGGAGTGTCGCCTCTCGGAGCTTCCTTTTGTAGGGCTTAAATTCCGTGGCTCATGACGTCAGTTGCACTGTAGGCGGTAAGGGCGAAGTTATCTGTCGTCGCTTTGGTGATTCTATATTGCTTCCCCGCTCCGGCCGTGCATCAGGATCATCGGACCAGTACGGGACACATCGGCGCCTAAAATTAACAGGACAAGAATTAGCACTGCATTCGATGCTCCACCGGACTGCGGAGTGTCGCCTTTCGCAGCCTCCTTTTGTAGGGCCTAAATCCCGTGGCTCATAACGTCAGTTGCACTGCAGGCTGTGAGGGCGAAGTTATCTGTCGTCG
The DNA here is from genome assembly GCF_052857255.1 of Amblyomma americanum. Lineage (NCBI taxonomy): Eukaryota > Metazoa > Arthropoda > Arachnida > Ixodida > Ixodidae > Amblyomma > Amblyomma americanum. The sequence goes on from NC_135499.1 coordinate 6,467,430, forward strand.
CTTTGGTGCTTCTTTCTTCCCCACTCCGGCCGTGCGTCAGGATCATCGGACCAGTACGGGACACATCGGCGACTAAATTTAACAGGACAAGAATTAGCACTGCATTTGATGCTCCACCGGACTGCGGAGTATCGCCTTTCGCAGCCTCCTTTTGTAGGGATTAAATCCCGTGGCTCATAACGTCAGTTGCACTGTAGGCGGTAAGGAAGAAGTTATCTGTCGTCGCTTTGGTGATTCTATCTTGCTTCCCCGCTCCGGCCATGCATCAGGATCATCGGACCAGTACGGGACACGTCGGCGCCTAAAATAACAGGACAAGAATTAGCACTGCATTCGATGCTCCACCGGACTGCGGAGTGTCGCCTTTCGCAGCCTCCTTTTGTAGGGCCTAAATCCCGTGGCTCATAACGTCAGTTGCACTGTAGGCTTCGAGGGCGAAGTTATCTGTCGTCGCTTTGGTGCTTCTATCTTGCTTCCCCGCTCCGGCCGTGCATCAGGACCATCGGACCAGTACGGAACACGTCGGCGCCTAAAAGTAACAGGACAAGAATTAGCACTGCACTCGATGCTCCACCGGACTGCGGTGTGTCGCCTTCCGCAGCCTCCTTATGTAGGGCTTAAATCCCGTGGCTCATAACGTCACTTGCAGTGTAGGCTGTGAGGGCGAAGTTATCTGTCGTCGCTTTGGTGCTTCTATCTTGCTTCCCCGCTCCGGCCGTGCATCAGGATCATCGGACCAGTACGGGACACATCGGCGCCTAAAATTAACCGGACAAGAATTAGCACTGCATTCGATGCTCCACCGGAATGCAGAGTGTCGCCTTTCGCAGCCTCCTTCTGTAGGGCCTAAACCCCGTGGCTCATAACGTCAGTTGCACTGTAGGCTGTGAGGGCAAAGTTATCTGTCGTCGCTTTGGTGCTTCTATCTTTCTTCCGCGCTACGGCCGTGCGTCAGGATCATCGGACCAGTACGGGACACGTCGGCGCCAAGAAGAAACAGGACAAGAATTGGGACTGCATTCGATGCTCCACCGGACTGCGGAGTGTCGCCTTTCGCAGCCTCCTTTTGTAGGGCTTAAATCCCGTGGCTCATAACGTCAGTTGCACTGTAGGCGGTAAGGAAGAAGTTATCTGTCGTCGCTTTGGTGATTCTATCTTGCTTCCCCGCTCCGGCCATGCATCAGGATCATCGGACCAGTACGGGACACGTCGGCGCCTAAAATAACAGGACAAGAATTAGCACTGCATTCGATGCTCCACCGGACTGCGGTGTGTCGCCTTCCGCAGCCTCTTTTTGTAGGGCTTAAACCCCGTGGCTCATAACGTCACTTGCAGTGTAGGCTGTGAGGGCGAAGTTATTTGTCGTCGCTTTGGTGCTTCTATCTTGCTTCCCCGCTCCGGCCGTGCATCAGGATCATCGAACCAGTACGGGACACATCGGCGCCTAAAAGTAACCGGACAAGAATAAGCACTGCATTCGATGCTCCACCGGACTGCGGAGTGTCGCCTTTCGCAGCCTCCTTTTGTAGGGCCTAAATCCCGTGGCTCATAACGTCAGTTGCATTGTAGGCAGTGACGGCGAAGTTATCTGTCGTCGCTTTGGTGCTTCTATCTTGCTTCCCCGCTCAGGCCGTGCATCAGGATAATCGGAGTAGTACGGGGCACGTCGCGCCTAAAAGTAACAGGACAAGAATTAGCACTGCCTTCGATGCTCCACCGGACAGCGGAGTGTCGCCTTTCGCAGCTTCCTTTTGTAGGGCTTAAATCCCGTGCCTCATGACGTCAGTTGCACTGTAGGCGGTGAGGGCAAAGTTATCTGTCGTCGCTTTGGTGCTTCTATCTTGCTTCCCCGCTCCGGCCGTGTATCAGGATCATCGGACCAGTACGGAACACGTCGGCGCCTAAAAGTAAAAGAACAAGATTTAGCACTGCACTCGATGCTCCACCGGACTGCGGAGTGTCGCCTCTCGGAGCTTCCTTTTGTAGGGCTTAAATTCCGTGGCTCATGACGTCAGTTGCACTGTAGGCGGTAAGGGCGAAGTTATCTGTCGTCGCTTTGGTGATTCTATATTGCTTCCCCGCTCCGGCCGTGCATCAGGATCATCGGACCAGTACGGGACACATCGGCGCCTAAAATTAACAGGACAAGAATTAGCACTGCATTCGATGCTCCACCGGACTGCGGAGTGTCGCCTTTCGCAGCCTCCTTTTGTAGGGCCTAAATCCCGTGGCTCATAACGTCAGTTGCACTGCAGGCTGTGAGGGCGAAGTTATCTGTCGTCGCTTTGGTGCTTCTTTCTTCCCCACTCCGGCCGAGCGTCAGGATCATCGGACCAGTACGGGACACATCGGCGACTAAATTTAACAGGACAAGAATTAGCACTGCATTTGATGCTCCACCGGACTGCGGAGTATCGCCTTTCGCAGCCTCCTTTTGTAGGGATTAAATCCCGTGGCTCATAACGTCAGTTGCACTGTAGGCGGTAAGGAAGAAGTTATCTGTCGTCGCTTTGGTGATTCTATCTTGCTTCCCCGCTCCGGCCATGCATCAGGATCATCGGACCAGTACGGGACACGTCGGCGCCTAAAAGTAACAGGACAAGAATTAGCACTGCACTCGATGCTCCACCGGACTGCGGTGTGTCGCCTTCCGCAGCCTCCTTATGTAGGGCTTAAATCCCGTGGCTCATAAGGTCACTTGCAGTGTAGGCTGTGAGGGCGAAGTTATCTGTCGTCGCTTTGGTGCTTCTATCTTGCTTCCCCGCTCCGGCCGTGCATCAGGATCATCGGACCAGTACGGGACACATCGGCGCCTAAAATTAACCGGACAAGAATTAGCACTGCATTCGATGCTCCACCGTAATGCGGAGTGTCGCCTTTCGCAGCCTCCTTTTGTAGGGCCTAAATCCCGTGGCTCATAACGTCAGTTGCACTGTAGGATGTGAGGGCGAAGTTATCTGTCGTCGCTTTGGTGCTTCTATCTTTCTTCCGCGCTACGGCCGTGCGTCAGGATCATCGGACCAGTACGGGACACGTCGGCGCCAAAAAGAAACAGGACAAGAATTGGGACTGCATTCGATGCTCCACCGGACTGCGGAGTGTCGCCTTTCGCAGCCTCCTTTTGTAGGGCTTAAATCCCTTGACACATAACGTCACTGGCACTGTAGGCAGTGAGGGCGAAGTTATCTGTCGTCGCTTTGGTGCTTCTATCTTGCTTCCCCGCTCCGGCCGTGCATCAGGATCATCGGACCAGTACGAAACACGTCGGCGCCTTAAAGTAACAGGACAAGAATTAGCACTGCACTCGATGCTCCACCGGACTGCGGTGTGTCGCCTTCCGCAGCCTCCTTATGTAGGGCTTAAATCCCGTGGCTCATAACGTCACTTGCAGTGTAGGCGGTAAGGAAGAAGTTATCTGTCGTCGCTTTGGTGATTCTATCTTGCTTCCCCGCTCCGGCCATGCATCAGGATCATCGGACCAGTACGGGACACGTCGGCGCCTAAAATACCAGGACAAGAATTAGCGCTGCATTCGATGCTCCACCGGACTGCGGTGTGTCGCCTTCCGCAGCCTCCTTTTGTAGGGCTTAAACCCCGTGGCTCATAACGTCACTTGCAGAGTAGGCTGTGAGGGCGAAGTTATCTGTCGTCGCTTTGGTGCTTCTATCTTGCTTCCCCGCTCCGGCCATGCATCAGGATCATCGGACCAGTACGGGACACGTCGGCGCCTAAAATAACAGGACAAGAATTAGCACTGCATTCGATGCTCCACCGGACTGCGGAGTGTCGCCTTTCGCAGCCTCCTTTTGTAGGGCCTAAATCCCGTGTCTCATGACGTCAGTTGCACTGTAGGCGGTGAGGGCGAAGTTATCTGTCGTCGCTTTGGTGCTTCTATCTTGCTTCCCCGCTCCGGCCGTGCATCAGGACCATCGGACCAGTACGGAACACGTCGGCGCCTAAAAGTAACAGGACAAGAATTAGCACTGCACTCGATGCTCCACCGGACTGCGGTGTGTCGCCTTCCGCAGCCTCCTTATGTAGGGCTTAAATCCCGTGGCTCATAAGGTCACTTGCAGTGTAGGCTGTGAGGGCGAAGTTATCTGTCGTCGCTTTGGTGCTTCTATCTTGCTTCCCCGCTCCGGCCGTGCATCAGGATCATCGGACCAGTACGGGACACATCGGCGCCTAAAATTAACCGGACAAGAATTAGCACTGCATTCGATGCTCCACCGGAATGCGGAGTGTCGCCTTTCGCAGCCTCCTTTTGTAGGGCCTAAATCCCGTGGCTCATAACGTCAGTTGCACTGTAGGCTGTGAGGGCGAAGTTATCTGTCGTCGCTTTGGTGCTTCTATCTTTCTTCCGCGCTCCGGCCGTGCATCAGGATCATCGGAGCAGTACTGGACACATCGGCGCCAAAAAGTAACAGGACAAGAATTAGCACTGCATTCGATGCTCCACCGGACTGCGGAGTGTCGCCTTTCGCAGCTTCCTTTTGTAGGGCTTAAATCCCGTGTCTCATGACGTCAATTGCAATGTAGGCGGTGAGGGCGAAGTTATCTGTCGTCGCTTTGGTGCTTCTATCTTGCTTCCCCGCTCCGGCCGTGCATCAGGATCATCGGACCAGTACGGAACACGTCGGCGCCTAAAAGTAACAGGACAAGAATTAGCACTGCACTCGATTCTCCACCGGACTGTGGTGTGTCGCCTTCCGCAGCCTCGTTATGTAGGGCTTAAATCCCGTGGCTCATAACGTCACTTGCAGTGTAGGCTGTGAGGGCGAAGTTATCGGTCGTCGCTTTGGTGCTTCTATCTTGCTTCCCCGCTCCTTCCGTGCATCAGGATCATCGGACCAGTACGGGACACATCGGCGCCTTAAATTAACAGGACAAGAATTAGCACTGCATTCTATGCTCCACCGGACTGCGGAGTGTCGCCTTTCGCAGCTTCCTTTTGTAGGGCTTAAATCCTGTGTCTCACGACGTCAGTTGCACTGTAGGCGGTGACGGCGAAGTTATCTGTCGTCGCTTTGGTGCTTCTATCTTGCTTCCCCGCTCCGGCCGTGCATCAGGATCATCGGACCAGTACGGGACACGTCGGCGCCTAAAAGTAACAGGACAAGAATTAGCACTGCATTCGATGCTCCACCGGACTGCGGAGAGTCGTCTTTCGCAGCTTCCTTTTGTAGGGCTTAAATCCCTTGACACATAACGTCACTGGCACTGTAGGCAGTGAGGGCGAAGTTATCTGTCGTCGCTTTGGTGCTTCTATCTTGCTTCCCCGCTCCGGCCGTGTATCGGAAGCATCGGACCAGTACGGGACACGTCGGCGCCTAAAATAACAGGACAAGAATTAGCACTGCATTCGATGCTCCACAAGACTGCGGAGTGTCGCCTTTCGCAGCTTCATTTTGTAGGGCTTAAATCCCGTGTCTCATGACGTCAGTTCCACTGTAGGCGGTGAGGGCGAAGTTATCTGTCGTCGCTTTGGTGCTTCTATCTTGCTTCCCCGCTCCGGCCGTGCATCAGGATCATCGGACCAGTACGGGACACGTCGGCCCCTAAAAGTAACAGGACAAGAATTAGCACTGCATTCGATGCTCCATCGGACTGCGGAGAGTCGTCTTTCGCAGCTTCCTTTTGTAGGGCTTAAATCCCTTGACACATAACGTCACTGGCACTGTAGGCAGTGAGGGCGAAGTTATCTGTCGTCGCTTTGGTGCTTCTATCTTGCTTCCCCGCTCCGGCCGTGCATCAGGATCATCGGACCAGTACGGGACACGTCGGCGCCTAAAATAACAGGACAAGAGTTAGGACTGCATTCGATGCTCCACCGGACTGCGGAGTGTCGCCTTTCGCAGCCTCTTTTTGTAGGGCTTAAATCCCGTGGCTCATAACGTCAGTTGCACTGTAGGCGGTAAGGGCGAAGTTATCTGCCGTCGCTTTGGTGCTTCTATCTTGCTTCCCCGCTCCGGCCGTGTATCGGAAGCATCGGACCAGTACGGGACACGCAGGCGCCTAAAATAACAGGACAAGAATTAGCACTGCATTCGATGCTCCACAGGACTGCGGAGTGTCGCCTTTCGCAGCTTCATTTTGTAGGGCTTAAATCCCGTGTCTCATGACGTCAGTTGTACTGTAGGCGGTGAGGGCGAAGTTATCTGTCGTCGCTTTGGTGCTTCTATCTTGCTTCCCCGCTCCGGCCGTGTATCGGAAGCATCGGACCAGTACGGGACACGTCGGCGCCTAAAATAACAGGACAAGAATTAGCACTGCATTCGATGCTCCACAAGACTGCGGAGTGTCGCCTTTCGCAGCTTCATTTTGTAGGGCTTAAATCCCGTGTCTCATGACGTCAGTTGCACTGTAGGCGGTGAGGGCGAAGTTATCTGTCGTCGCTTTGGTGCTTCTATCTTGCTTCCCCGCTCCGGCCGTGCATCAGGACCATCGGACCAGTACGGAACACGTCGGCGCCTAAAAGTAACAGGACAAGAATTAGCACTGCACTCGATGCTCTACCGGACTGCGGTGTGTCGCCTTCCGCAGCCTCCTTATGTAGGGCTTAAATCCCGTGGCTCATAAGGTCACTTGCAGTGTAGGCTGTGAGGGCGAAGTTATCTGTCGTCGCTTTGGTGCTTCTATCTTGCTTCCCCGCTCCGGCCGTGCATCAGGATCATCGGACCAGTACGGGACACATCGGCGCCTAAAATTAACCGGACAAGAATTAGCACTGCATTCGATGCTCCACCGGAATGCGGAGTGTCGCCTTTCGCAGCCTCCTTTTGTAGGGCCTAAATCCCGTGGCTCATAACGTCAGTTGCACTGTAGGCTGTGAGGGCGAAGTTATCTGTCGTCGCTTTGGTGCTTCTATCTTTCTTCCGCGCTACGGCCGTGCGTCAGGATCATCGGACCAGTACGGGACACGTCGGCGCCAAAAAGAAACAGGACAAGAATTGGGACTGCATTCGATGCTCCACCGGACTGCGGAGTGTCGCCTTTCGCAGCCTCCTTTTGTAGGGCCTAAATCCCGTGGCTCATAACGTCAGTTGCACTGTAAGCGGTAAGGAAGAAGTTATCTGTCGTCGCTTTGGTGATTCTATCTTGCTTCCCCGCTCCGGCCATGCATCAGGATCATCGGACCAGTACGGGACACGTCGGCGCCTAAAATAACAGGTCAAGAATTAGCACTGCATTCGATGCTGCACCGGACTGCGGTGTGTCGCCTTCCGCAGCCTCTTTTTGTAGGGCTTTAACCCCGTGGCTCATAACGTCACTTGCAGTGTAGGCTGTGAGGGCGAAGTAATTTGTCGTCGCTTTGGTGCTTCTATCTTGCTTCCCCGTTCCGGCCGTGCATCAGGACCATCGGACCAGTACGGAACACGTCGGCGCCTAAAAGTAACAGGACAAGAATTAGCACTGCACTCGATGCTCCACCGGACTGCGGTGTGTCGCCTTCCGCAGCCTCCTTATGTAGGGCTTAAATCCCGTGGCTCATAACGTCACTTGCAGTGTAGGCTGTGAGGGCGAAGTTATCTGTCGTCGCTTTGGTGCTTCTATCTTGCTTCCCCACTCCGGCCGCGCATCAGGATCATCGGACCAGTACGGGACACATCGGCGCCTAAAATTAACCGGACAAGAATTAGCACTGCATTCGATGCTCCACCGGAATGCGGAGTGTCGCCTTTCGCAGAGTGCTTTTGTAGGGCCTAAATCCCGTGGCTCATAACGTCAGTTGCACTGTAGGCTGTGAGGGCAAAGTTATCTGTCGTCGCTTTGGTGCTTCTATCTTTCTTCCGCGCTACGGCCGTGCGTCAGGATCATCGGACCAGTACGGGACACGTCGGCGCCAAGAAGAAACAGGACAAGAATTGGGACTGCATTCGATGCTCCACCGGACTGCGGAGTGTCGCCTTTCGCAGCCTACTTTTGTAGGGCTTAAATCCCGTGGCTCATAACGTCAGTTGCACTGTAGGCGGTAAGGAAGAACTCATCTGTCGTCGCTTTGGTGATTCTATCTTGCTTCCCCGCTCCAGCCATGCATCAGGATCATCGGACCAGTACGGGACACGTCGGCGCCTAAAATAACAGGACAAGAATTAGCACTGCATTCGATGCTCCACCGGACTGCGGTGTGTCGCCTTCCGCAGCCTCTTTTTGTAGGGCTTAAACCCCGTGGCTCATAACGTCACTTGCAGTGTAGGCTGTGAGGGCGAAGTTATTTGTCGTCGCTTTGGTGCTTCTATCTTGCTTCCCCGCTCCGGCCGTGCATCAGGATCATCGGACAAGTACGGGACACATTGGCGCCTAAAAGTAACAGGACAAGAATAAGCACTGCATTCGATGCTCCACCGGACTGCGGAGTGTCGCCTTTCGCAGCCTCCTTTTGTAGGGCTTAAATCCCTTGACACATAACGTCACTGGCACTGTAGGCAGTGAGGGCGAAGTTATCTGTCGTCGCTTTGGTGCTTCTATCTTGCTTCCCCGCTCCGGCCGTGCATCAGGATCATCGGACCAGTACGAAACACGTCGGCGCCTAAAAGTAACAGGACAAGAATTAGCACTGCACTCGATGCTCGACCGGACTGCGGTGTGTCGCCTTCCGCAGCCTCCTTATGTAGGGCTTAAATCCCGTGGCTCATAACGTCAGTTGCACTGTAGGCGGTAAGGGCGAAGTTATCTGTCGTCGCTTTGGTGCTTCTATCTTGCTTCCCCGCTCCGGCCGTGTATCGGAAGCATCGGACCAGTACGGGACACGTCGGCGCCTAAAATAACAGGACAAGAATTAGCACTGCATTCGATGCTCCACAGGACTGCGGAGTGTGGCCTTTCGCAGCTTCATTTTGTAGGGCTTAAATCCCGTGTCTCATGACGTCAGTTTCACTGTAGGCGGTGAGGGCGAAGTTATCTGTCGTCGCTTTGGTGCTTCTATCTTGCTTCCCCGCTCCGGCCGTGTATCGGAAGCATCGGACCAGTACGGGACACGTCGGCGCCTAAAATAACAGGACAAGAATTAGCACTGCATTCGATGCTCCACAGGACTGCGGAGTGTCGCCTTTCGCAGCTTCATTTTGTAGGGCTTAAATCCCGTGTCTCATGACGTCAGTTGCACTGTAGGCGGTGAGGGCGAAGTTATCTGTCGTCGCTTTGGTGCTTCTATCTTGCCTCCCCGCTCCGGCCGTGCATCAGGACCATCGGACCAGTACGGAACACGTCGGCGCCTAAAAGTAACAGGACAAGAATTAGCACTGCACTCGATGCTCCACCGGACTGCGGTGTGTCGCCTTCCGCAGCCTCCTTATGTAGGGCTTAAATCCCGTGGCTCATAAGGTCACTTGCAGTGTAGGCTGTGAGGGCGAAGTTATCTGTCGTCGCTTTGGTGCTTCAATCTTGCTTCCCCGCTCCGGCCGTGCATCAGGATCATCGGACCAGTACGGGACACATCGGCGCCTGAAATTAACCGGACAAGAATTAGCACTGCATTCGATGCTCCACCGGAATGCGGAGTGTCGCCTTTCGCAGCCTCCTTTTGTAGGGCTTAAATCCCGTGGCTCATAACGTCAGTTGCACTGTAGGCGGTAAGGAAGAAGTTATCTGTCGTCGCTTTGGTGATTCTATCTTGCTTCCCCGCTCCGGCCATGCATCAGGATCATCGGACCAGTACGGGACACGTCGGCGCCTAAAATAACAGGTCAAGAATTAGCACTGCATTCGATGCTCCACCGGACTGCGGTGTGTCGCCTTCCGCAGCCTCTTTTTGTAGGGCTTAAACCCCGTGGCTCATAACGTCACTTGCAGTGTAGGCTGTGAGGGCGAAGTAATTTGTCGTCGCTTTGGTGCTTCTATCTTGCTTCCCCGCTCCGGCCGTGCATCAGGACCATCGGACCAGTACGGAACACGTCGGCGCCTAAAAGTAACAGGACAAGAATTAGCACTGCACTCGATGCTCCACCGGACTGCGGTGTGTCGCCTTCCGCAGCCTCCTTATGTAGGGCTTAAATCCCGTGGCTCATAACGTCACTTGCAGTGTAGGCTGTGAGGGCGAAGTTATCTGTCGTCGCTTTGGTGCTTCTATCTTGCTTCCCCGCTCCGGCCGTGCATCAGGATCATCGGACCAGTACGGGACACATCGGCGCCTAAAATTAACCGGACAAGAATTAGCACTGCATTCGATGCTCCACCGGAATGCGGAGTGTCGCCTTTCGCAGCCTCCTTCTGTAGGGCCTAAACCCCGTGGTTCATAACGTCAGTTGCACTGTAGGCTGTGAGGGCAAAGTTATCTGTCGTCGCTTTGGTGCTTCTATCTTTCTTCCGCGCTACGGCCGTGCGTCAGGATCATCGGACCAGTACGGGACACGTCGGCGCCAAGAAGAAACAGGAGAAGAATTGGGACTGCATTCGATGCTCCACCGGACTGCGGAGTGTCGCCTTCCGCAGCCTCTTTTTGTAGGGCTTAAACCCCGTGGCTCATAACGTCACTTGCAGTGTAGGCTGTGAGGGCGAAGTTATTTGTCGTCGCTTTGGTGCTTCTATCTTGCTTCCCCGCTCCGGCCGTGCATCAGGATCATCGAACCAGTACGGGACACATCGGCGCCTAAAAGTAACCGGACAAGAATAAGCACTGCATTCGATGCTCCACCGGACTGCGGAGTGTCGCCTTTCGCAGCCTCCTTTTGTAGGGCCTAAATCCCGTGGCTCATAACGTCAGTTGCATTGTAGGCAGTGACGGCGAAGTTATCTGTCGTCGCTTTGGTGCTTCTATCTTGCTTCCCCGCTCAGGCCGTGCATCAGGATAATCGGACTAGTACGGGGCACGTCGCGCCTAAAAGTAACAGGACAAGAATTAGCACTGCCTTCGATGCTCCACCGGACAGCGGAGTGTCGCCTTTCGCAGCTTCCTTTTGTAGGGCTTAAATCCCGTGCCTCATGACGTCAGTTGCACTGTAGGCGGTGAGGGCAAAGTTATCTGTCGTCGCTTTGGTGCTTCTATCTTGCTTGCGCGCTCCGGCCGTGTATCAGGATCATCGGACCAGTACGGAACACGTCGGCGCCTAAAAGTAAAAGGACAAGAATTAGCACTGCACTCGATGCTCCACCGGACTGCGGAGTGTCGCCTCTCGGAGCTTCCTTTTGTAGGGCTTAAATTCCGTGGCTCATGACGTCAGTTGCACTGTAGGCGGTAAGGGCGAAGTTATCTGTCGTCGCTTTGGTGATTCTATATTGCTTCCCCGCTCCGGCCGTGCATCAGGATCATCGGACCAGTACGGGACACATCGGCGCCTAAAATTAACAGGACAAGAATTAGCACTGCATTCGATGCTCCACCGGACTGCGGAGTGTCGCCTTTCGCAGCCTCCTTTTGTAGGGCCTAAATCCCGTGGCTCATAACGTCAGTTGCACTGTAGGCTGTGAGGGCGAAGTTATCTGTCGTCGCTTTGGTGCTTCTTTCTTCCCCACTCCGGCCGTGCGTCAGGATCATCGGACCAGTGCGGGACACATCGGGGACTAAATTTAACAGGACAAGAATTAGCACTGCATTTGATGCTCCACCGGACTGCGGAGTATCGCCTTTCGCAGCCTCCTTTTGTAGGGATTAAATCCCGTGGCTCATAACGTCAGTTGCACTGTAGGCGGTAAGGAAGAAGTTATCTGTCGTCGCTTTGGTGATTCTATCTTGCTTCCCCGCTCCGGCCATGCATCAGGATCATCGGACCAGTACGGGACACGTCGGCGCCTAAAATAACAGGACAAGAATTAGCACTGCATTCGATGCTCCACCGGACTGCGGAGTGTCGCCTTTCGCAGCCTCCTTTTGTAGGGCCTAAATCCCGTGGCTCATAACGTCAGTTGCACTGTAGGCTTCGAGGGCGAAGTTATCTCTCGTCGCTTTGGTGCTTCTATCTTGCTTCCCCGCTCCGGCCGTGCATCAGGACCATCGGACCAGTACGGAACACGTCGGCGCCTAAAAGTAACAGGACAAGAATTAGCACTGCACTCGATGCTCCACCGGACTGCGGTGTGTCGCCTTCCGCAGCCTCCTTATGTAGGGCTTAAATCCCGTGGCTCATAAGGTCACTTGCAGTGTAGGCTGTGAGGGCGAAGTTATCTGTCGTCACTTTGGTGCTTCTATCTTGCTTCCCCGCTCCGGCCGTGCATCAGGATCATCGGACCAGTACGGGACACGTCGGCGCCAAAAAGAAACAGGACAAGAATTGGGACTGCATTCGATGCTCCACCGGACTGCGGAGTGTCGCCTTTCGCAGCCTCCTTTTGTAGGGCTTAAATCCCTTGACACATAACGTCCCTGGCACTGTAGGCAGTGAGGGCGAAGTTATCTGTCGTCGCTTTGGTGCTTCTATCTTGCTTCCCCGCTCCGGCCGTGCATCAGGATCATCGGACCAGTACGAAACACGTCGGCGCCTAAAAGTAACAGGACAAGAATTAGCACTGCACTCGATGCTCCACCGGACTGCGGTGTGTCGCCTTCCGCAGCCTCCTTATGTAGGGCTTAAATCCCGTGGCTCATAACGTCACTTGCAGTGTAGGCGGTAAGGAAGAAGTTATCTGTAGTCGCTTTGGTGATTCTATCTTGCTTCCCCGCTCCGGCCATGCATCAGGATCATCGGACCAGTACGGGACACGTCGGCGCCTAAAATACCAGGACAAGAATTAGCGCTGCATTCGATGCTCCACCGGACTGCGGTGTGTCGCCTTCCGCAGCCTCCTTTTGTAGGGCTTAAACCCCGTGGCTCATAACGTCACTTGCAGAGTACGCTGTGAGGGCGAAGTTATCTGTCGTCGCTTTGGTGCTTCTATCTTGCTTCCCCGCTCCGGCCATGCATCAGGATCATCGGACCAGTACGGGACACGACGGCGCCTAAAATAACAGGACAAGAATTAGCACTGCATTCGATGCTCCACCGGACTGCGGAGTGTCGCCTTTCGCAGCCTCTTTTTGTAGGGCTTAAATCCCGTGGCTCATAACGTCAGTTGCACTGTAGGCGGTAAGGAAGAAGTTATCTGTCGTCGCTTTGGTGATTCTATCTTGCTTCCCCGCTCCGGCCATGCATCAGGATCATCGGACCAGTACGGGACACGTCGGCGCCTAAAATAACAGGTCAAGAATTAGCACTGCATTCGATGCTCCACCGGACTGCGGTGTGTCGCCTTCCGCAGCCTCTTTTTGTAGGGCTTAAACCCCGTGGCTCATAACGTCACTTGCAGTGTAGGCTGTGAGGGCGAAGTAATTTGTCGTCGCTTTGGTGCTTCTATCTTGCTTCCCCGCTCCGGCCGTGCATCAGGACCATCGGACCAGTACGGAACACGTCGGCGCCTAAAAGTAACAGGACAAGAATTAGCACTCCACTCGATGCTCCACCGGACTGCGGTGTGTCGCCTTCCGCAGCCTCCTTATGTAGGGCTTAAATCCCGTGGCTCATAACGTCACTTGCAGTGTAGGCTGTGAGGGCGAAGTTATCTGTCGTCACTTTGGTGCTTCTATCTTGCTTCCCCGCTCCGGCCGTGCATCAGGATCATCGGACCAGTACGGGACACGTCGGCGCCAAAAAGAAACAGGACAAGAATTGGGACTGCATTCGATGCTCCACCGGACTGCGGAGTGTCGCCTTTCGCAGCCTCCTTTTGTAGGGCTTAAATCCCTTGACACATAACGTCCCTGGCACTGTAGGCAGTGAGGGCGAAGTTATCTGTCGTCGCTTTGGTGCTTCTATCTTGCTTCCCCGCTCCGGCCGTGCATCAGGATCATCGGACCAGTACGAAACACGTCGGCGCCTAAAAGTAACAGGACAAGAATTAGCACTGCACTCGATGCTCCACCGGACTGCGGTGTGTCGCCTTCCGCAGCCTCCTTATGTAGGGCTTAAATCCCGTGGCTCATAACGTCACTTGCAGTGTAGGCGGTAAGGAAGAAGTTATCTGTAGTCGCTTTGGTGATTCTATCTTGCTTCCCCGCTCCGGCCATGCATCAGGATCATCGGACCAGTACGGGACACGTCGGCGCCTAAAATACCAGGACAAGAATTAGCGCTGCATTCGATGCTCCACCGGACTGCGGTGTGTCGCCTTCCGCAGCCTCCTTTTGTAGGGCTTAAACCCCGTGGCTCATAACGTCACTTGCAGAGTACGCTGTGAGGGCGAAGTTATCTGTCGTCGCTTTGGTGCTTCTATCTTGCTTCCCCGCTCCGGCCATGCATCAGGATCATCGGACCAGTACGGGACACGACGGCGCCTAAAATAACAGGACAAGAATTAGCACTGCATTCGATGCTCCACCGGACTGCGGAGTGTCGCCTTTCGCAGCCTCTTTTTGTAGGGCTTAAATCCCGTGGCTCATAACGTCAGTTGCACTGTAGGCGGTAAGGAAGAAGTTATCTGTCGTCGCTTTGGTGATTCTATCTTGCTTCCCCGCTCCGGCCATGCATCAGGATCATCGGACCAGTACGGGACACGTCGGCGCCTAAAATAACAGGTCAAGAATTAGCACTGCATTCGATGCTCCACCGGACTGCGGTGTGTCGCCTTCCGCAGCCTCTTTTTGTAGGGCTTAAACCCCGTGGCTCATAACGTCACTTGCAGTGTAGGCTGTGAGGGCGAAGTAATTTGTCGTCGCTTTGGTGCTTCTATCTTGCTTCCCCGCTCCGGCCGTGCATCAGGACCATCGGACCAGTACGGAACACGTCGGCGCCTAAAAGTAACAGGACAAGAATTAGCACTCCACTCGATGCTCCACCGGACTGCGGTGTGTCGCCTTCCGCAGCCTCCTTATGTAGGGCTTAAATCCCGTGGCTCATAACGTCACTTGCAGTGTAGGCTGTGAGGGCGAATTTATCTGTCGTCGCTTTGGTGCTTCTATCTTGCTTCCCCGCTCCGGCCGTGCATCAGGATCATCGGACCAGTACGGGACACATCGGCGCCTAAAATTAACCGGACAAGAATTAGCACTGCATTCGATGCTCCACCGGAATGCGGAGTGTCGCCTTTCGCAGCCTCCTTCTGTAGGGCCTAAACCCCGTGGTTCATAACGTCAGTTGCACTGTAGGCTGTGAGGGCAAAGTTATCTGTCGTCGCTTTGGTGCTTCTATCTTTCTTCCGCGCTACGGCCATGCGTCAGGATCATCGGACCAGTACGGGACACGTCGGCGCCAAGAAGAAACAGGACAAGAATTGGGACTGCATTCGATGCTCCACCGGACTGCGGAGTGTCGCCTTCCGCAGCCTCTATTTGTAGGGCTTAAACCCCGTGGCTCATAACGTCACTTGCAGTGTAGGCTGTGAGGGCGAAGTTATTTGTCGTCGCTTTGGTGCTTCTATCTTGCTTCCCCGCTCCGGCCGTGCATCAGGATCATCGAACCACTACGGGACACATCGGCGCCTAAAAGTAACCGGACAAGAATAAGCACTGCATTCGATGCTCCACCGGACTGCGGAGTGTCGCCTTTCGCAGCCTCCTTTTGTAGGGCCTAAATCCCGTGGCTCATAACGTCAGTTGCATTGTAGGCAGTGACGGCGAAGTTATCTGTCGTCGCTTTGGTGCTTCTATCTTGCTTCCCCGCTCAGGCCGTGCATCAGGATAATCGGACTAGTACGGGGCACGTCGCGCCTAAAAGTAACAGGACAAGAATTAGCACTGCCTTCGATGCTCCACCGGACAGCGGAGTGTCGCCTTTCGCAGCTTCCTTTTGTAGGGCTTAAATCCCGTGCCTCATGACGTCAGTTGCACTGTAGGCGGTGAGGGCAAAGTTATCTGTCGTCGCTTTGGTGCTTCTATCTTGCTTCCGCGCTCCGGCCGTGTATCAGGATCATCGGACCAGTACGGAACACGTCGGCGCCTAAAAGTAAAAGGACAAGAATTAGCACTGCACTCGATGCTCCACCGGACTGCGGAGTGTCGCCTCTCGGAGCTTCCTTTTGTAGGGCTTAAATTCCGTGGCTCATGACGTCAGTTGCACTGTAGGCGGTAAGGGCGAAGTTATCTGTCGTCGCTTTGGTGATTCTATATTGCTTCCCCGCTCCGGCCGTGCATCAGGATCATCGGACCAGTACGGGACACATCGGCGCCTAAAATTAACAGGACAAGAATTAGCACTGCATTCGATGCTCCACCGGACTGCGGAGTGTCGCCTTTCGCAGCCTCCTTTTGTAGGGCCTAAATCCCGTGGCTCATAACGTCAGTTGCACTGTAGGCTGTGAGGGCGAAGTTATCTGTCGTCGCTTTGGTGCTTCTTTCTTCCCCACTCCGGCCGTGCGTCAGGATCATCGGACCAGTACGGGACACATCGGCGACTAAATTTAACAGGACAAGAATTAGCACTGCATTTGATGCTCCACCGGACTGCGGAGTATCGCCTTTCGCAGCCTCCTTTTGTAGGGATTAAATCCCGTGGCTCATAACGTCAGTTGCACTGTAGGCGGTAAGGAAGAAGTTATCTGTCGTCGCTTTGGTGATTCTATCTTGCTTCCCCGCTCCGGCCATGCATCAGGATCATCGGACCAGTACGGGACACGTCGGCGCCTAAAATAACAGGACAAGAATTAGCACTGCATTCGATGCTCCACCGGACTGCGGAGTGTCGCCTTTCGCAGCCTCCTTTTGTAGGGCCTAAATCCCGTGGCTCATAACGTCAGTTGAACTGTAGGCTTCGAGGGCGAAGTTATCTGTCGTCGCTTTGGTGCTTCTATCTTGCTTCCCCGCTCCGGCCGTGCATCAGGACCATCGGACCAGTACGGAACACGTCGGCGCCTAAAAGTAACAGGACAAGAATTAGCACTGCACTCGATGCTCCACCGGACTGCGGTGTGTCGCCTTCCGCAGCCTCCTTATGTAGGGCTTAAATCCCGTGGCTCATAAGGTCACTTGCAGTGTAGGCTGTGAGGGCGAAGTTATCTGTCGTCACTTTGGTGCTTCTATCTTGCTTCCCCGCTCCGGCCGTGCATCAGGATCATCGGACCAGTACGGGACACATCGGCGCCTAAAATTGACCGGACAAGAATTAGCACTGCATTCGATGCTCCACCGTAATGCGGAGTGTCGCCTTTCGCAGCCTCCTTTTGTAGGGCCTAAATCCCGTGGCTCATAACGTCAGTTGCACTGTAGGCTGTGAGGGCGAAGTTATCTGTCGTCGCTTTGGTGCTTCTATCTTTCTTCCGCGCTACGGCCGTGCGTCAGGATCATCGGACCAGTACGGGACACGTCGGCGCCAAAAAGAAACAGGACAAGAATTGGGACTGCATTCGATGCTCCACCGGACTGCGGAGTGTCGCCTTTCGCAGCCTCCTTTTGTAGGGCTTAAATCCCTTGACACATAACGTCACTGGCACTGTAGGCAGTGAGGGCGAAGTTATCTGTCGTCGCTTTGGTGCTTCTATCTTGCTTCCCCGCTCCGGCCGTGCATCAGGATCATCGGACCAGTACGAAACACGTCGGCGCCTAAAAGTAACAGGACAAGAATTAGCACTGCACTCGATGCTCCACCGGACTGCGGTGTGTCGCCTTCCGCAGCCTCCTTATGTAGGGGTTAAATCCCGTGGCTCATAACGTCACTTGCAGTGTAGGCGGTAAGGAAGAAGTTATCTGTAGTCGCTTTGGTGATTCTATCTTGCTTCCCCGCTCCGGCCATGCATCAGGATCATCGGACCAGTACGGGACACGTCGGCGCCTAAAATACCAGGACAAGAATTAGCGCTGCATTCGATGCTCCACCGGACTGCGGTGTGTCGCCTTCCGCAGCGTCCTTTTGTAGGGCTTAAACCCCGTGGCTCATAACGTCACTTGCAGAGTACGCTGTGAGGGCGAAGTTATCTGTCGTCGCTTTGGTGCTTCTATCTTGCTTCCCCGCTCCGGCCATGCATCAGGATCATCGGACCAGTACGGGACACGACGGCGCCTAAAATAACAGGACAAGAATTAGCACTGCATTCGATGCTCCACCGGACTGCGGAGTGTCGCCTTTCGCAGCCTCCTTTTGTAGGGCCTAAATCCCGTGGCTCATAACGTCAGTTGCACTGTAGGCTGTGAGGGCGAAGTTATCTGTCGTCGCTTTGGTGCTTCTATCTTGCTTCCCCGCTCCGGCCATGCATCAGGATCATCGGACCAGTACGGGACACGTCGGCGCCTAAAATAACAGGTCAAGAATTAGCACTGCA
Source organism: Amblyomma americanum (assembly GCF_052857255.1). NCBI lineage: Eukaryota > Metazoa > Arthropoda > Arachnida > Ixodida > Ixodidae > Amblyomma > Amblyomma americanum. The sequence goes on from NC_135499.1 coordinate 6,485,586, forward strand.
TTCGATGCTCCACCGGACTGCGGTGTGTCGCCTTCCGCAGCCTCTTTTTGTAGGGCTTAAACCCCGTGGCTCATAACGTCACTTGCAGTGTAGGCTGTGAGGGCGAAGTAATTTGTCGTCGCTTTGGTGCTTCTATCTTGCTTCCCCGCTCCGGCCGTGCATCAGGATCATCGGACCAGTACGGAACACGTCGGCGCCTAAAAGTAACAGGACAAGAATTAGCACTGCACTCGATGCTCCACCGGACTGCGGTGTTTCGCCTTCCGCAGCCTCCTTATGTAGGGCTTAAATCCCGTGGCTCATAACGTCACTTGCAGTGTAGGCTGTGAGGGCGAAGTTATCTGTCGTCGCTTTGGTGCTTCTATCTTGCTTCCCCGCTCCGGCCGTGCATCAGGATCATCGGACCAGTACGGGACACATCGGCGCCTAAAATTAACCGGACAAGAATTAGCACTGCATTCGATGCTCCACCGGAATGCGGAGTGTCGCCTTTCGCAGCCTCCTTTTGTAGGGCCTAAATCCCGTGGCTCATAACGTCAGTTGCACTGTAGGCGGTAAGGAAGAACTTATCTGTCGTCGCTTTGGTGATTCTATCTTGCTTCCCCGCTCCGGCCATGCATCAGGATCATCGGACCAGTACGGGACACGTCGGCGCCTAAAATAACAGGACAAGAATTAGCACTGCATTCGATGCTCCACCGGACTGCGGTGTGTCGCCTTCCGCAGCCTCTTTTTGTAGGGCTTAAACCCCGTGGCTCATAACGTCACTTGCAGTGTAGGCTGTGAGGGCGAAGTTATTTGTCGTCGCTTTGGTGCTTCTATCTTGCTTCCCCGCTCCGGCCGTGCATCAGGATCATCGGACCAGTACGGGACACATCGGCGCCTAAAAGTAACAGGACAAGAATAAGCACTGCATTCGATGCTCCACCGGACTGCGGAGTGTCGCCTTTCGCAGCCTCCTTTTGTAGGGCTTAAATCCCTTGACACATAACGTCACTGGCACTGTAGGCAGTGAGGGCGAAGTTATCTGTCGTCGCTTTGGTGCTTCTATCTTGCTTCCCCGCTCCGGCCGTGCATCAGGATCATCGGACCAGTACGAAACACGTCGGCGCCTAAAAGTAACAGGACAAGAATTAGCACTGCACTCGATGCTCGACCGGACTGCGGTGTGTCGCCTTCCGCAGCCTCCTTATGTAGGGCTTAAATCCCGTGGCTCATAACGTCACTTGCAGTGTAGGCTGTGAGGGCGAAGTTATCTGTCGTCGCTTTGGTGCTTCTATCTTGCTTCCCCGCTCCGGCCGTGCATCAGGATCATCGGACCAGTACGGGACACGTCGGCCCCTAAAAGTAACAGGACAAGAATTAGCACTGCATTCGATGCTCCACCGGACTGCGGAGAGTCGTCTTTCGCAGCTTCCTTTTGTAGGGCTTAAATCCCTTGACACATAACGTCACTGGCACTGTAGGCAGTGAGGGCGAAGTTATCTGTCGTCGCTTTGGTGCTTCTATCTTGCTTCCCCGCTCCGGCCGTGCATCAGGATCATCGGACCAGTACGGGACACGTCGGCGCCTAAAATAACAGGACAAGAGTTAGGACTGCTTTCGATGCTCCACCGGACTGCGGAGTGTCGCCTTTCGCAGCCTCTTTTTGTAGGGCTTAAATCCCGTGGCTCATAACGTCAGTTGCACTGTAGGCGGTAAGGGCGAAGTTATCTGTCGTCGCTTTGGTGCTTCTATCTTGCTTCCCCGCTCCGGCCGTGTATCGGAAGCATCGGACCAGTACGGGACACGTCGGCGCCTAAAATAACAGGACTAGAATTAGCACTGCATTCGATGCTCCACAGGACTGCGGAGTGTCGCCTTTCGCAGCTTCATTTTGTAGGGCTTAAATCCCGTGTCTCATGACGTCAGTTTCACTGTAGGCGGTGAGGGCGAAGTTATCTGTCGTCGCTTTGGTGCTTCTATCTTGCTTCCCCGCTCCGGCCGTGTATCGGAAGCATCGGACCAGTACGGGACACGTCGGCGCCTAAAATAACAGGACAAGAATTAGCACTGCATTCGATGCTCCACAGGACTGCGGAGTGTCGCCTTTCGCAGCTTCATTTTGAAGGCCTAAATCCCGTGTCTCATGACGTCAGTTGCACTGTAGGCGGTGAGGGCGAAGTTATCTGTCGTCGCTTTGGTGCTTCTATCTTGCTTCCCCGCTCCGGCCGTGCATCAGGACCATCGGACCAGTACGGAACACGTCGGCGCCTAAAAGTAACAGGACAAGAATTAGCACTGCACTCGATGCTCCACCGGACTGCGGTGTGTCGCCTTCCGCAGCCTCCTTATGTAGGGCTTAAATCCCGTGGCTCATAAGGTCACTTGCAGTGTAGGCTGTGAGGGCGAAGTTATCTGTCGTCGCTTTGGTGCTTCTATCTTGCTTCCCCGCTCCGGCCGTGCATCAGGATCATCGGACCAGTACGGGACACATCGGCGCCTGAAATTAACCGGACAAGAATTAGCACTGCATTCGATGCTCCACCGGAATGCGGAGTGTCGCCTTTCGCAGCCTCCTTTTGTAGGGCTTAAATCCCGTGGCTCATAACGTCAGTTGCACTGTAGGCGGTAAGGAAGAAGTTATCTGTCGTCGCTTTGGTGATTCTATCTTGCTTCCCCGCTCCGGCCATGCATCAGGATCATCGGACCAGTACGGGACACGTCGGCGCCTAAAATAACAGGTCAAGAATTAGCACTGCATTCGATGCTCCACCGGACTGCGGTGTGTCGCCTTCCGCAGCCTCTTTTTGTAGGGCTTAAACCCCGTGGCTCATAACGTCACTTGCAGTGTAGGCTGTGAGGGCGAAGTAATTTGTCGTCGCTTTGGTGCTTCTATCTTGCTTCCTCGCTCCGGCCGTGCATCAGGACCATCGGACCAGCACGGAACACGTCGGGGCCTAAAAGTAACAGGACAAGAATTAGCACTGCACTCGATGCTCCACCGGACTGCGGTGGGTCGCCTTCCGCAGCCTCCTTATGTAGGGCTTAAATCCCGTGGCTCATAACGTCACTTGCAGTGTAGGCTGTGAGGGCGAAGTTATCTGTCGTCGCTTTGGTGCTTCTATCTTGCTTCCCCGCTCCGGCCGTGCATCAGGATCATCGGACCAGTACGGGACACATCGGCGCCTAAAATTAACCGGACAAGAATTAGCACTGCATTCGATGCTCCACCGGAATGCGGAGTGTCGCCTTTCGCAGCCTCCTTCTGTAGGGCCTAAACCCCGTGGCTCATAACGTCAGTTGCACTGTAGGCTGTGAGGGCAAAGTTATCTGTCGTCGCTTTGGTGCTTCTATCTTTCTTCCGCGCTACGGCCGTGCGTCAGGATCATCGGACCAGTACGGGACACGTCGGCGCCAAGAAGAAACAGGACAAGAATTGGGACTGCATTCGATGCTCCACCGGACTGCGGAGTGTCGCCTTTCGCAGCCTCCTTTTGTAGGGCTTAAATCCCGTGGCTCATAACGTCAGTTGCACTGTAGGCGGTAAGGAAGAAGTTATCTGTCGTCGCTTTGGTGATTCTATCTTGCTTCCCCGCTCCGGCCATGCATCAATATCATCGGACCAGTACGGGACACGTCGGCGCCTAAAATAACATGACAAGAATTAGCACTGCATTCGATGCTCCACCGGACTGCGGTGTGTCGCCTTCCGCAGCCTCTTTTTGTAGGGCTTAAACCCCGTGGCTCATAACGTCACTTGCAGTGTAGGCTGTGAGGGCGAAGTTATTTGTCGTCGCTTTCAAATTCAAATTCAAATTCAAATTTATTTGCCACCATGGTACAGATGATGGCGGCGACCCGTAGTAAAAGCTGCCGTTTGACAGCTTGACAAGGCCACGGGCCCCCACTTTGACAGCAATACAGTAAAGAAATAAAGAAAATACAATACAATACAATAAAGAAAATACAGGAAATACAGATAACAAAAAAATACATATAGCAGAGCTGTTTATCCGGTTACAGTAGTCAGCATAAAATCAACAGCATTGTCCTGGCTGGAAAGAAAACTTACAATGATGGTGAAAGAAAGAAGAATTAGGTAGACAAATCACAGAAAAAAAAAAGGTTAGGTGTAGTGTAAAAAAAAAAATACTCGAACAGTTTTTGGCGTGTTGTGTTTTGGAGATCAATATCGTTTTGTGCGAGTTTGTTAAGAAGTCGTGGTAGTTTATTTTCTAATGTTTGATTACCATAGAACGTTCTGTATGTTTTTACGTTCCATTGTGCTATATTTCTAGTGCTGTACATTGCATCTCGTTTTTCTAAACCGGCTAATTTTGATAGAAAAGATATGTTCTTCAACACCTCGTTTTTCACACACTTGCTCAGACGATAGTCATAAAGCTTAGTAATTGGTAGTAAGTTATACTTTAAGAAAAGTGGGGCCGTATGGTAGGTATGCGAAACATTTTCAACAATTCTTAGAAATTTTTTCTGTAACAAGTGTAGTTTCTGAAGATTGCCTGCTGTTGTTGCACCCCAGGTTAAATGGCAATAGCTGAAATGAGATTGTATCAATGAATTATATAGCATTAGCATTACATTTCGCGGCAGTATCTCACGGTTCTTGTAAAGAAGACCAATAATACGTGAACATTTATTTGTTACAAAGCTAACATGATCATCCCATGACATTCTTTCATTAAATAATATACCTAATGTTTTAAATGAAGGCACAACTTCTAAGGGTACGGACTGCAGGAATATGTTCTTAGTGAGACAGACCTTCTTGTTTCTACCTCTGAAAACAACGACTTTAGTCTTTGCTGTGTTAATCCGCAACGCATTTCTGCTACTCCTGTTTTCTATTTGCTTCAGTGCATTGTTTGCAGTATCTGTGAGTTCAGCTGCATTATCTCCGGCAAGAAAAATACTGGTGTCATCAGCATAGATGATAAATTTAACGAATGGAGTTGCATGTACAATGTCATTGATGTAAAGATTAAACAGAAATGGACCCAAAATGCTACCTTGTGGAACGCCACAGCCTACAGATTGCATATCTGAGAGGAGACCATTTATTGCCACTGCCTGTTTGCGATCCATGAGGTATGACTGCACAAGCGATAGTGCATGGCCGCGGAAGCCACAACGCTCAAGTTTACGAAGAAGTATTGTATGGTTTAATAAGTCGAATGCCTTCGAAAAATCAAGAAAAATACCAATGACTATCCTATTATGTTCGAGTTCGTTCAATATATATTCTCGTTGATCTAATAGTGCAAGTTCAGTAGAGCGGTGCTTACGGAAGCCATACTGAGCTGCTGTTATAATTTTGTGTTTTTCTTCAAACTGCAAAAAGTTTCTAAGTATTACTTTTTCTAGTAGCTTAGAAAACACGGGTAAGATAGATATTGGCCTGTAATTCCCGAGCTGGTTTTTATCACCCTTTTTAAAGATAACTGTTACACGTGCAATCTGCATTTTACGAGGAAATACAGCGGTACTGACACAAAGGTTTAAGATATGCGTGATGTATGGTAAAATAAGGTCAAAAATATACCGTATAGGCTTTATCTGGAGGCCATCAATATCAATGGATGTGCTATTGTTTAGTTCGTGGAAGGCTGCCGTTACATCTGCTTCTTCAACCGGTTTGAGAAATACAGTGTCGCCTATATGAACAACATCACTGAGATTGTTATGCGGGACTTGATTTCTAGAAGCGCAAACAAAGTGCGTATTAAACGTATCTGCTAATTCTTTTCCAGTTATACTTACACCATCAATATTTAGCATATTTAATTCACCTGATTTGCTATTTCTCCCCAAAATTGCGTTTAGCCGCTTCCACATAATGTCGACACGACCACAAGTTGACGTGAATTGATTTGTGTAATAGGCGTTTCTGGCTTTCTTGAGCTCAGTATTCAAGCGGTTTCGATATTTTTTAAACGCTGTCAGATCACATTCAGCTCTCGATTTAATAAACTTATGGTATAGGATGTTCTTTGTGTTTATCTTTGCCACCAACTCCGGTGTGATCCATGGTTTGCGACTGTGACGCCTTTGTTTTTTTGTTAATATTGGGAAACAGGCCTCGTAAATCGGCTTCAGAATGCCTAAGAATGCCTCGTAAGCATTATTGGCGTCATTTTCTAAAAGGACAGGCCTCCAGTTGTTCTTTTCTACCGAGTTTCTAAATGTGGACAGTGTTTTTTCAGATATAAGTTGGAAAGAATATGTTGAACTACGTTTCTTTTTAGACATGTTTTTAACACACATAAATATTGGCAAGTGATCGCTGATGTCAGAAATTATTACTCCAGATGTGATCATACTTCTATCATGCTTCTATCTTGCTTCCCCGCTCCGGCCGTGCATCAGGATCATCGGACCAGTACGGGACACATCGGCGCCTAAAAGTAACCGGACAAGAATAAGCACTGCATTCGATGCTCCACCGGACTGCGGAGTGTCGCCTTTCGCAGCCTCCTTTTGTAGGGCTTAAATACCGTGCCTCATGACGTCAGTTGCACTGTAGGCGGTGAGGGCAAAGTTATCTGTCGTCGCTTTGGTGCTTCTATCTTGCTTCCCCGCTCCGGCCGTGTATCAGGATCATCGGACCAGTACGGAACACGTCGGCGCCTAAAAGTAAAAGGACAAGAATTAGCACTGCACTCGATGCTCCACCGGACTGCGGAGTGTCGCCTCTCGGAGCTTCCTTTTGTAGGGCTTAAATTCCGTGGCTCATGACGTCAGTTGCACTGAAGGCGGTAAGGGCGAAGTTATCTGTCGTCGCTTTGGTGATTCTATCTTGCTTCCCCGCTCCGGCCGTGCATCAGGATCATCGGACCAGTACGGGACACATCGGCGCCTAAAATTAACAGGACAAGAATTAGCACTGCATTCGATGCTCCACCGGACTGCGGAGTGTCGCCTTTCGCAGCCTCCTTTTGTAGGGCCTAAATCCCGTGGCTCATAACGTCAGTTGCACTGTAGGCTGTGAGGGCGAAGTTATCTGTCGTCGCTTTGGTGCTTCTTTCTTCCCCACTCCGGCCGTGCGTCAGGATCATCGGACCAGTACGGGACACATCGGCGCCTAAATTTAACAGGACAAGAATTAGCACTGCATTTGATGCTCCACCGGACTGCGGAGTATCGCCTTTCGCAGCCTCCTTTTGTAGGGATTAAATCCCGTGGCTCATAACGTCAGTTGCACTGTAGGCGGTAAGGAAGAAGTTCTCTGTCGTCGCTTTGGTGATTCTATCTTGCTTCCCCGCTCCGGCCATGCATCAGGATCATCGGACCAGTACGGGACACGTCGGCGCCTAAAATAACAGGACAAGAATTAGCACTGCATTCGATGCTCCACCGGACTGCGGAGTGTCGCCTTTCGCAGCCTCCTTTTGTAGGGCCTAAATCCCGTGGCTCATAACGTCAGTTGCACTGTAGGCTGTGAGGGCGAAGTTATCTGTCGTCGCTTTGGTGCTTCTTTCTTCCCCACTCCGGCCGTGCGTCAGGATCATCGGACCAGTACGGGACACATCGGCGCCTAAATTTAACAGGACAAGAATTAGCACTGCATTCGATGCTCCACCGGACTGCGGAGTGTCGCCTTTCGCAGCCTCCTTTTGTAGGGCTTAAACCCCGTGGCTCATAACGTCACTTGCAGTGTAGGCGGTGAGGGCGAGGTTATCTGTCGTCGCTTTGGTGCTTCTATCTTGCTTCCCCGCTCCGGCCGTGCATCAGGATCATCGGAGCAGACGGGACACATCGGCGCCAAAACGTAACATGACAAGAATTAGCACTGCATTCGATGCTCCACCGGACTGCGGAGTGTCGCCTTTCGCAGCTTCCTTTTGTAGGGCTTAAATCCCGTGTCTCATGACGTCAATTGCACTGTAGGCGGTGAGGGCGAAGTTATCTGTCGTCGCTTTGGTGCTTCTATCTTGCTTCCCCGCTCCGGCCGTGCATCAGGATCATCGGACCAGTACGGGACACGTCGGCGCCTAAAAGTAACAGGACAAGAATTAGCACTGCATTCGATGCTCCACCGGACTGCGGAGAGTCGTCTTTCGCAGCTTCCTTTTGTAGGGCTTAAATCCCTTGACACATAACGTCACTGGCACTGTAGGCAGTGAGGGCGAAGTTATCTGTCGTCGCTTTGGTGCTTCTATCTTGCTTCCCCGCTCCGGCCGTGCATCAGGATCATCGGACCAGTACGAAACACGTCGGCGCCTAAAAGTAACAGGACAAGAATTAGCACTGCACTCGATGCTCCACCGGACTGCGGTGTGTCGCCTTCCGCAGCCTCCTTATGTAGGGCTTAAATCCCGTGGCTCATAACGTCACTTGCAGTGTAGGCGGTAAGGAAGAAGTTATCTGTCGTCGCTTTGGTGATTCTATCTTGCTTCCCCGCTCCGGCCATGCATCAGGATCATCGGACCAGTACGGGACACGTCGGCGCCTAAAATACCAGGACAAGAATTAGCGCTGCATTCGATGCTCCACCGGACTGCGGTGTGTCGCCTTCCGCAGCCTCCTTTTGTAGGGCTTAAACCCCGTGGCTCATAACGTCACTTGCAGAGTAGGCTGTGAGGGCGAAGTTATCTGTCGTCGCTTTGGTGCTTCTATCTTGCTTCCCCGCTCCGGCCGTGCATCAGGATCATCGGAGCAGTACGGGACACATCGGCGCCTAAAATAACAGGACAAGAATTAGCACTGCATTCGATGCTCCACCGGACTGCGGTGTGTCGCCTTCCGCAGCCTTCTTTTGTAGGGCTTAAACCCCGTGGCTCATAACGTCACTTGCAGTGTAGGCTGTGAGGGTGAATTTTTCTGTCGTCGCTTTGGTGCTTCTATCTTGCTTCCCCGCTCCGGCCGTGCATCAGGATCATCGGACTAGTACGGGGCACATCGGCGCCTAAAATTAACCGGACAAGAATTAGCACTGCATTCGATGCTCCACCGGAATGCGGAGTGTCGCCTTTCGCAGCCTCCTTTTGTAGGGCCTAAATCCCGTGGCTCATGACGTCAGTTGCAGTGTAGGCGGTGAGGGCGAAGTTATCTATCGTCGCTTTGGTGCTTCTATCTTGCTTCCCCGCTCCGGCCGTGCATCAGGATCATCGGACCAGTACGGAACACGTCGGCGCCTAAAAGTAACAGGACAAGAATTAGCACTGCACTCGATGCTCAACCGGACTGCGGAGTGTCGCCTTTCGGAGCTTCCTTTTGTAGGGATTAAATTCCGTGGCTCATGACGTCAGTTGCACTGTAGGCGGTGACGGCGAAGTCATCTGTCGTCGCTTTGGTGCTTCTATCTTGCTTCCCCGCTCCGGCCGTGCATCAGGATCATCGGACCAGTACGAAACACGTCGGCGCCTAAAAGTAACAGGACAAGAATTAGCACTGCACTCGATGCTCCACCGCACTGCGGTGTGTCGCCTTCCGTAGCCTCCTTATGTAGGGCTTAAATCCCGTGGCTCATAACGTCACTTGCAGTGTAGGCTGTGAGGGCGAAGTTATCTGTCGTCGCTTTGGTGCTTCTATCTTGCTTCCCCGCTCCGGCCGTGCATCAGGATCATCGGAGCAGTACGGGACACATCGGCGCCAAAAAGTAACAGGACAAGAATTAGCACTGCATTCGATGCTCCACCGGACTGCGGAGTGTCGCCTTTCGCAGCTTCCTTTTGTAGGGCTTAAATCCCGTGTCTCATGACGTCAATTGCACTGTAGGCAGTGAGGGCGAAGTTATCTGTCGTCGCTTTGGTGCTTCTATCTTGCTTCCCCGCTCCGGCCGTGCATCAGGATCATCGGACCAGTACGGGACACGTCGGCGCCTAAAATAACAGGACAAGAGTTAGGACTGCATTCGATGCTCCACCGGACTGCGGAGTGTCGCCTTTCGCAGCCTCTTTTTGTAGGGATTAAATCCCGTGGCTCATAACGTCAGTTGCACTGTAGGCGGTAAGGGCGAAGTTATCTGTCGTCGCTTTGGTGCTTCTATCTTGCTTCCCCGCTCCGGCCGTGTATCGGAAGCATCGGACCAGTACGGGACACGTCGGCGCCTAAAATAACAGGACAAGAATTAGCACTGCATTCGATGCTCCACAGGACTGCGGAGTGTCGCCTTTCGCAGCTTCATTTTGTAGGGCTTAAATCCCGTGTCTCATGACGTCAGTTGCACTGTAGGCGGTAAGGGCGAAGTTATCTGTCGTCGCTTTGGTGCTTCTATCTTGCTTCCCCGCTCCGGCCGTGTATCGGAAGCATCGGACCAGTACGGGACACGTCGGCGCCTAAAATAACAGGACAAGAATTAGCACTGCATTTGATGCTCCACAGGACTGCGGAGTGTCGCCTTTCGCAGCTTCATTTTGTAGGGCTTAAATCCCGTGTCTCATGACGTCAGTTTCACTGTAGGCGGTGAGGGCGAAGTTATCTGTCGTCGCTTTGGTGCTTCTATCTTGCTTCCCCGCTCCGGCCGTGTATCGGAAGCATCGGACCAGTACGGGACACGTCGGCGCCTAAAATAACAGGACAAGAATTAGCACTGCATTCGATGCTCCACAGGACTGCGGAGTGTCGCCTTTCGCAGCTTCATTTTGTAGGGCTTAAATCCCGTGTTTCATGACGTCAGATGCACTGTAGGCGGTGAGGGCGAAGTTATCTGTCGTCGCTTTGGTGCTTCTATCTTGCTTCCCCGCTCCGGCCGTGCATCAGGATCATCGGACCAGTACGAAACACGTCGGCGCCTAAAAGTAACAGGACAAGAATTAGCACTGCACTCGATGCTCCACCGGACTGCGGTGTGTCGCCTTCCGCAGCCTCCTTATGTAGGGCTTAAATCCCGTGGCTCATAACGTCACTTGCAGTGTAGGCGGTAAGGAAGAAGTTATCTGTCGTCGCTTTGGTGATTCTATCTTGCTTCCCCGCTCCGGCCATGCATCAGGATCATCGGACCAGTACGGGACACGTCGGCGCCTAAAATACCAGGACAAGAATTAGCGCTGCATTCGATGCTCCACCGGACTGCGGTGTGTCGCCTTCCGCAGCCTCCTTTTGTAGGGCTTAAACCCCGTGGCTCATGACGTCACTTGCAGAGTAGGCTGTGAGGGCGAAGTTATCTGTCGTCGCTTTGGTGCTTCTATCTTGCTTCCCCGCTCCGGCCGTGCATCAGGATCATCGGAGCAGTACGGGACACATCGGCGCCTAAAATAACAGGACAAGAATTAGCACTGCATTCGATGCTCCACCGGACTGCGGTGTGTCGCCTTCCGCAGCCTTCTTTTGTAGGGCTTAAACCCCGTGGCTCATAACGTCACTTGCAGTGTAGGCTGTGAGGGTGAATTTTTCTGTCGTCGCTTTGGTGCTTCTATCTTGCTTCCCCGCTCCGGCCGTGCATCAGGATCATCGGACTAGTACGGGGCACATCGGCGCCTAAAATTAACCGGACAAGAATTAGCACTGCATTCGATGCTCCACCGGAATGCGGAGTGTCGCCTTTCGCAGCCTCCTTTTGTAGGGCCTAAATCCCGTGGCTCATGACGTCAGTTGCAGTGTAGGCGGTGAGGGCGAAGTTATCTATCGTCGCTTTGGTGCTTCTATCTTGCTTCCCCGCTCCGGCCGTGCATCAGGATCATCGGACCAGTACGGAACACGTCGGCGCCTAAAAGTAACAGGACAAGAATTAGCACTGCACTCGATGCTCAACCGGACTGCGGAGTGTCGCCTTTCGGAGCTTCCTTTTGTAGGGATTAAATTCCGTGGCTCATGACGTCAGTTGCACTGTAGGCGGTGACGGCGAAGTCATCTGTCGTCGCTTTGGTGCTTCTATCTTGCTTCCCCGCTCCGGCCGTGCATCAGGATCATCGGACCAGTACGAAACACGTCGGCGCCTAAAAGTAACAGGACAAGAATTAGCACTGCACTCGATGCTCCACCGCACTGCGGTGTGTCGCCTTCCGTAGCCTCCTTATGTAGGGCTTAAATCCCGTGGCTCATAACGTCACTTGCAGTGTAGGCTGTGAGGGCGAAGTTATCTGTCGTCGCTTTGGTGCTTCTATCTTGCTTCCCCGCTCCGGCCGTGCATCAGGATCATCGGAGCAGTACGGGACACATCGGCGCCAAAAAGTAACAGGACAAGAATTAGCACTGCATTCGATGCTCCACCGGACTGCGGAGTGTCGCCTTTCGCAGCTTCCTTTTGTAGGGCTTAAATCCCGTGTCTCATGACGTCAATTGCACTGTAGGCAGTGAGGGCGAAGTTATCTGTCGTCGCTTTGGTGCTTCTATCTTGCTTCCCCGCTCCGGCCGTGCATCAGGATCATCGGACCAGTACGGGACACGTCGGCGCCTAAAATAACAGGACAAGAGTTAGGACTGCATTCGATGCTCCACCGGACTGCGGAGTGTCGCCTTTCGCAGCCTCTTTTTGTAGGGATTAAATCCCGTGGCTCATAACGTCAGTTGCACTGTAGGCGGTAAGGGCGAAGTTATCTGTCGTCGCTTTGGTGCTTCTATCTTGCTTCCCCGCTCCGGCCGTGTATCGGAAGCATCGGACCAGTACGGGACACGTCGGCGCCTAAAATAACAGGACAAGAATTAGCACTGCATTCGATGCTCCACAGGACTGCGGAGTGTCGCCTTTCGCAGCTTCATTTTGTAGGGCTTAAATCCCGTGTCTCATGACGTCAGTTGCACTGTAGGCGGTAAGGGCGAAGTTATCTGTCGTCGCTTTGGTGCTTCTATCTTGCTTCCCCGCTCCGGCCGTGTATCGGAAGCATCGGACCAGTACGGGACACGTCGGCGCCTAAAATAACAGGACAAGAATTAGCACTGCATTTGATGCTCCACAGGACTGCGGAGTGTCGCCTTTCGCAGCTTCATTTTGTAGGGCTTAAATCCCGTGTCTCATGACGTCAGTTTCACTGTAGGCGGTGAGGGCGAAGTTATCTGTCGTCGCTTTGGTGCTTCTATCTTGCTTCCCCGCTCCGGCCGTGTATCGGAAGCATCGGACCAGTACGGGACACGTCGGCGCCTAAAATAACAGGACAAGAATTAGCACTGCATTCGATGCTCCACAGGACTGCGGAGTGTCGCCTTTCGCAGCTTCATTTTGTAGGGCTTAAATCCCGTGTTTCATGACGTCAGATGCACTGTAGGCGGTGAGGGCGAAGTTATCTGTCGTCGCTTTGGTGCTTCTATCTTGCTTCCCCGCTCCGGCCGTGCATCAGGACCATCGGACCAGTACGGAACACGTCGGCGCCTAAAATAACAGGACAAGAATTAGCGCTGCATTCGATGCTCCACCGGACTGCGGTGTGTCGCCTTCCGCAGCCTCCTGTTGTAGGGCTTAAACCCCATGGCTCATAACGTCACTTGCAGTGCAGGCTGTGAGGGCGAAGTTATCTGTCGTCGCTTTGGTGCTTCTATCTTGCTTCCCCGCTCCGGCCGTGCATCAGGATCATCGGAGCAGTACGGGACACATCGGCGCCAAAAAGTAACAGGACAAGAATTAGCACTGCATTCGATGCTCCACCGGACTGCGGAGTGTCGCCTTTCGCAGCTTCCTTTTGTAGGGCTTAAATCCCGTGTCTCATGACGTCAATTGCACTGTAGGCAGTGAGGGCGAAGTTATCTGTCGTCGCTTTGGTGCTTCTATCTTGCTTCCCCGCTCCGGCCGTGCATCAGGATCATCGGACCAGTACGGGACACGTCGGCGCCTAAAATAACAGGACAAGAATTAGCACTGAACTCGATGCTCCACCGGACTGCGGTGTGTCGCCTTCCGCAGCCTCCTTATGTAGGGCTTAAATCCCGTGGCTCATAAGGTCACTTGCAGTGTAGGCTGTGAGGGCGAAGTTATCTGTCGTCGCTTTGGTGCTTCTATCTTGCTTCCCCGCTCCGGCCGTGCATCAGGATCATCGGACCAGTACGGGACACATCGGCGCCTAAAATTAACCGGACAAGAATTAGCACTGCATTCGATGCTCCACCGGAATGCGGAGTGTCGCCTTTCGCAGCCTCCTTTTGTAGGGCCTAAATCCCGTGGCTCATAACGTCAGTTGCACTGTAGGCTGTGAGGGTGAAGTTATCTGTCGTCGCTTTGGTGCTTCTATCTTTCTTCCGCGCTACGGCCGTGCGTCAGGATCATCGGACCAGTACGGGACACGTCGGCGCCAAAAAGAAACAGGACAAGAATTGGGACTGCATTCGATGCTCCACCGGACTGCGGAGTGTCGCCTTTCGCAGCCTCCTTTTGTAGGGCCTAAATCCCGTGGCTCATAACGTCAGTTGCACTGTAGGCGGTAAGGAAGAAGTTATCTGTCGTCGCTTTGGTGATTCTATCTTGCTTCCCCGCTCCGGCCATGCATCAGGATCATCGGACCAGTACGGGACACGTCGGCGCCTAAAATAACAGGTCAAGAATTAGCACTGCATTCGATGCTCCACCGGACTGCGGTGTGTCGCCTTCCGCAGCCTCTTTTTGTAGGGCTTAAACCCCGTGGCTCATAACGTCACTTGCAGTGTAGGCTGTGAGGGCGAAGTAATTTGTCGTCGCTTAGGTGCTTCTATCTTGCTTCCCCGCTCCGGCCGTGCATCAGGACCATCGGACCAGTACGGAACACGTCGGCGCCTAAAAGTAACAGGACAAGAATTAGCACTGCACTCGATGCTCCACCGGACTGCGGTGTGTCGCCTTCCGCAGCCTCCTTATGTAGGGCTTAAATCCCGTGGCTCATAACGTCACTTGCACTGTAGGCTGTGAGAGCAAAGTTATCTGTCGTCGCTTTGGTGCTTCTATCTTGCTTCCCCGCTCAGGCCGTGCATCAGGATCTTCGGACTAGTACGGGGCACGTCGCGCCTAAAAGTAACAGGACAAGAATTAGCACTGCCTTCGATGCTCCACCGGACAGCGGAGAGTCGTCTTTCGCAGCTTCCTTTTGTAGGGCTTAAATCCCTTGACACATAACGTCACTGGCACTGTAGGCAGTGAGGGCGAAGTTATCTGTCGTCGCTTTGGTGCTTCTATCTTGCTTCCCCGCTCCGGCCGTGCATCACGATCATCGGACCAGTACGAAACACGTCGGCGCCTAAAAGTAACAGGACAAGAATTAGCACTGCACTCGATGCTCCACCGGACTGCGGTGTGTCGCCTTCCGCAGCCTCCTTATGTAGGGCTTAAATCCCGTGGCTCATAACGTCACTTGCAGTGTAGGCGGTAAGGAAGAAGTTATCTGTCGTCGCTTTGGTGATTCTATCTTGCTTCCCCGCTCCGGCCATGCATCAGGATCATCGGACCAGTACGGGACACGTCGGCGCCTAAAATACCAGGACAAGAATTAGCGCTGCATTCGATGCTCCACCGGACTGCGGTGTGTCGCCTTTCGCAGCTTCCTTTTGTAGGGCTTAAATCCCGTGTCTCATGACGTCAATTGCACTGTAGGCAGTGAGGGCGAAGTTATCTGTCGTCGCTTTGGTGCTTCTATCTTGCTTCCCCGCTCCGGCCGTGCATCAGGATCATCGGACCAGTACGGGACACGTCGGCGCCTAAAATAACAGGACAAGAATTAGCACTGAACTCGATGCTCCACCGGACTGCGGTGTGTCGCCTTCCGCAGCCTCCTTATGTAGGGATTAAATCCCGTGGCTCATAAGGTCACTTGCAGTGTAGGCTGTGAGGGCGAAGTTATCTGTCGTCGCTTTGGTGCTTCTATCTTGCTTCCCCGCTCCGGCCGTGCATCAGGATCATCGGACCAGTACGGGACACATCGGCGCCTAAAATTAACCGGACAAGAATTAGCACTGCATTCGATGCTCCACCGGAATGCGGAGTGTCGCCTTTCGCAGCCTCCTTTTGTAGGGCCTAAATCCCGTGGCTCATAACGTCAGTTGCACTGTAGGCTGTGAGGGTGAAGTTATCTGTCGTCGCTTTGGTGCTTCTATCTTTCTTCCGCGCTACGGCCGTGCGTCAGGATCATCGGACCAGTACGGGACACGTCGGCGCCAAAAAGAAACAGGACAAGAATTGGGACTGCATTCGATGCTCCACCGGACTGCGGAGTGTCGCCTTTCGCAGCCTCCTTTTGTAGGGCCTAAATCCCGTGGCTCATAACGTCAGTTGCACTGTAGGCGGTAAGGAAGAAGTTATCTGTCGTCGCTTTGGTGATTCTATCTTGCTTCCCCGCTCCGGCCATGCATCAGGATCATCGGACCAGTACGGGACACGTCGGCGCCTAAAATAACAGGTCAAGAATTAGCACTGCATTCGATGCTCCACCGGACTGCGGTGTGTCGCCTTCCGCAGCCTCTTTTTGTAGGGCTTAAACCCCGTGGCTCATAACGTCACTTGCAGTGTAGGCTGTGAGGGCGAAGTAATTTGTCGTCGCTTTGGTGCTTCTATCTTGCTTCCCCGCTCCGGCCGTGCATCAGGACCATCGGACCAGTACGGAACACGTCGGCGCCTAAAAGTAACAGGACAAGAATTAGCACTGCACTCGATGCTCCACCGGACTGCGGTGTGTCGCCTTCCGCAGCCTCCTTATGTAGGGCTTAAATCCCGTGGCTCATAACGTCACTTGCA
Source organism: Amblyomma americanum (assembly GCF_052857255.1). Taxonomy (NCBI): domain Eukaryota; kingdom Metazoa; phylum Arthropoda; class Arachnida; order Ixodida; family Ixodidae; genus Amblyomma; species Amblyomma americanum. The sequence continues at coordinate 6,502,153 of NC_135499.1, forward strand.
CTGTAGGCTGTGAGAGCAAAGTTATCTGTCGTCGCTTTGGTGCTTCTATCTTGCTTCCCCGCTCAGGCCGTGCATCAGGATCTTCGGACTAGTACGGGGCACGTCGCGCCTAAAAGTAACAGGACAAGAATTAGCACTGCCTTCGATGCTCCACCGGACAGCGGAGAGTCGTCTTTCGCAGCTTCCTTTTGTAGGGCTTAAATCCCTTGACACATAACGTCACTGGCACTGTAGGCAGTGAGGGCGAAGTTATCTGTCGTCGCTTTGGTGCTTCTATCTTGCTTCCCCGCTCCGGCCGTGCATCACGATCATCGGACCAGTACGAAACACGTCGGCGCCTAAAAGTAACAGGACAAGAATTAGCACTGCACTCGATGCTCCACCGGACTGCGGTGTGTCGCCTTCCGCAGCCTCCTTATGTAGGGCTTAAATCCCGTGGCTCATAACGTCACTTGCAGTGTAGGCGGTAAGGAAGAAGTTATCTGTCGTCGCTTTGGTGATTCTATCTTGCTTCCCCGCTCCGGCCATGCATCAGGATCATCGGACCAGTACGGGACACGTCGGCGCCTAAAATACCAGGACAAGAATTAGCGCTGCATTCGATGCTCCACCGGACTGCGGTGTGTCGCCTTCCGCAGCCTCCTTTTGTAGGGCTTAAACCCCGTGGCTCATAACGTCACTTGCAGAGTAGGCTGTGAGGGCGAAGTTATCTGTCGTCGCTTTGGTGCTTCTATCTTGCTTCCCCGCTCCAGCCGTGCATCAGGATCATCGGAGCAGTACGGGACACATCGGCGCCAAAAAGTAACAGGACAAGAATTAGCACTGCATTCGATGCTCCACCGGACTGCGGAGTGTCGCCTTTCGCAGCTTCCTTTTGTAGGGCTTAAATCCCGTGTCTCATGACGTCAATTGCACTGTAGGCAGTGAGGGCGAAGTTATCTGTCGTCGCTTTGGTGCTTCTATCTTGCTTCCCCGCTCCGGCCGTGCATCAGGATCATCGGACCAGTACGGGACACGTCGGCGCCTAAAATAACAGGACAAGAGTTAGGACTGCATTCGATGCTCCACCGGACTGCGGAGTGTCGCCTTTCGCAGCCTCTTTTTGTAGGGATTAAATCCCGTGGCTCATAACGTCAGTTGCACTGTAGGCGGTAAGGGCGAAGTTATCTGTCGTCGCTTTGGTGCTTCTATCTTGCTTCCCCGCTCCGGCCATGCATCAGGATCATCGGACCAGTACGGGACACGTCGGCGCCTAAAATAACAGGTCAAGAATTAGCACTGCATTCGATGCTCCACCGGACTGCGGTGTGTCGCCTTCCGCAGCCTCTTTTTGTAGGGCTTAAATCCCGTGTCTCATGACGTCAGATGCACTGTAGGCGGTGAGGGCGAAGTTATCTGTCGTCGCTTTGGTGCTTCTATCTTGCTTCCCCGCTCCGGCCGTGCATCAGGACCATCGGACCAGTACGGAACACGTCGGCGCCTAAAAGTAACAGGACAAGAATTAGCACTGAACTCGATGCTCCACCGGACTGCGGTGTGTCGCCTTCCGCAGCCTCCTTATGTAGGGCTTAAATCCCGTGGCTCATAAGGTCACTTGCAGTGTAGGCTGTGAGGGCGAAGTTATCTGTCGTCGCTTTGGTGCTTCTATCTTGCTTCCCCGCTCCGGCCGTGCATCAGGATCATCGGACCAGTACGGGACACATCGGCGCCTAAAATTAACCGGACAAGAATTAGCACTGCATTCGATGCTCCACCGGAATGCGGAGTGTCGCCTTTCGCAGCCTCCTTTTGTAGGGCCTAAATCCCGTGGCTCATAACGTCAGTTGCACTGTAGGCTGTGAGGGCGAAGTTATCTGTCGTCGCTTTGGTGCTTCTATCTTTCTTCCGCGCTACGGCCGTGCGTCAGGATCATCGGACCAGTACGGGACACGTCGGCGCCAAAAAGAAACAGGACAAGAATTGGGACTGCATTCGATGCTCCACCGGACTGCGGAGTGTCGCCTTTCGCAGCCTCCTTTTGTAGGGCCTAAATCCCGTGGCTCATAACGTCAGTTGCACTGTAGGCGGTAAGGAAGAAGTTATCTGTCGTCGCTTTGGTGATTCTATCTTGCTTCCCCGCTCCGGCCATGCATCAGGATTATCGGACCAGTACGGGACACGTCGGCGCCTAAAATAACAGGTCAAGAATTAGCACTGCATTCGATGCTCCACCGGACTGCGGTGTGTCGCCTTCCGCAGCCTCTTTTTGTAGGGCTTAAACCCCGTGGCTCATAACGTCACTTGCAGTGTAGGCTGTGAGGGCGAAGTAATTTGTCGTCGCTTTGGTGCTTCTATCTTGCTTCCCCGCTCCGGCCGTGCATCAGGACCATCGGACCAGTACGGAACACGTCGGCGCCTAAAAGTAACAGGACAAGAATTAGCACTGCACTCGATGCTCCACCGGACTGCGGTGTGTCGCCTTCCGCAGCCTCCTTATGTAGGGCTTAAATCCCGTGGCTCATAACGTCACTTGCTCTGTAGGCTGTGAGAGCAAAGTTATCTGTCGTCGCTTTGGTGCTTCTATCTTGCTTCCCCGCTCAGGCCGTGCATCAGGATCTTCGGACTAGTACGGGGCACGTCGCGCCTAAAAGTAACAGGACAAGAATTAGCACTGCCTTCGATGCTCCACCGGACAGCGGAGTGTCGCCTTTCGCAGCTTCCTTTTGTAGGGCTTAACGTGCCTCATGACGTCAGTTGCACTGTAGGCGGCGAGGGCGAAGTTATCTGTCGTCGCTTTGGTGCTTCTATCTTGCTTCCCCGCTCCGGCCGTGCATCAGGATCATCGGACCAGTACGGAACACGTCGGCGCCTAAAATAACAGGACAAGAATTAGCACTGCATTCGATGCTCCACCGGACTGCGGTGTGTCGCCTTCCGCAGCCTCTTTTTGTAGGGCTTAAACCCCGTGGCTCATAACGTCACTTGCAGTGTAGGCTGTGAGGGCGAAGTTATTTGTCGTCGCTTTGGTGCTTCTATCTTGCTTCCCCGCTCCGGCCGTGCATCAGGATCATCGGACCAGTACGGGACACATCGGCGCCTAAAAGTAACCGGACAAGAATAAGCACTGCATTCGATGCTCCACCGGACTGCGGAGTGTCGCCTTTCGCAGCCTCCTTTTGTAGGGCCTAAATCCCGTGGCTCATAACGTCAGTTGCATTGTAGGCAGTGACGGCGAAGTTATCTGTCGTCGCTTTGGTGCTTCTATCTTGCTTCCCCGCTCAGGCCGAGCATCAGGATAATCGGACTAGTACGGGGCACGTCGCGCCTAAAAGTAACAGGACAAGAATTAGCACTGCCTTCGATGCTCCACCGGACAGCGGAGTGTCGCCTTTCGCAGCTTCCTTTTGTAGGGCTTAAATCCCGTGCCTCATGACGTCAGTTGCACTGTAGGCGGTGAGGGCAAAGTTATCTGTCGTCGCTTTGGTGCTTCTATCTTGCTTCCCCGCTCCGGCCGTGTATCAGGATCATCGGACCAGTACGGAACACGTCGGCGCCTAAAAGTAAAAGGACAAGAATTAGCACTGCACTCGATGCTCCACCGGACTGCGGAGTGTCGCCTCTCGGAGCTTCCTTTTGTAGGGCTTAAATTCCGTGGCTCATGACGTCAGTTGCACTGTAGGCGGTAAGGGCGAAGTTATCTGTCGTCGCTTTGGTGATTCTATCTTGCTTCCCCGCTCCGGCCGTGCATCAGGATCATCGGACCAGTACGGGACACATCGGCGCCTAAAATTAACAGGACAAGAATTAGCACTGCATTCGATGCTCCACCGGACTGCGGAGTGTCGCCTTTCGCAGCCTCCTTTTGTAGGGCCTAAATCCCGTGGCTCATAACGTCAGTTGCACTGTAGGCTGTGAGGGCGAAGTTATCTGTCGTCGCTTTGGTGCTTCTTTCTTCCCCACTCCGGCCGTGCGCCAGGATCATCGGACCAGTACGGGACACATCGGCGCCTAAATTTAACAGGACAAGAATTAGCACTGCATTTGATGCTCCACCGGACTGCGGAGTATCGCCTTTCGCAGCCTCCTTTTGTAGGGATTAAATCCCGTGGCTCATAACGTCAGTTGCACTGTAGGCGGTAAGGAAGAAGTTATCTGTCGTCGCTTTGGTGATTCTATCTTGCTTCCCCGCTCCGGTCATGCATCAGGATCACCGGACCAGTACGGGACACGTCGGCGCCTAAAATAACAGGACAAGAATTAGCACTGCATTCGATGCTCCACCGGACTGCGGAGTGTCGCCTTTCGCAGCCTCCTTTTGTAGGGCTTAAATCCCGTGGCTCATAAGGTCACTTGCAGTGTAGGCTGTGAGGGCGAAGTTATCTGTCGTCGCTTTGGTGCTTCTAACTTGCTTCCCCGCTCCGGCCGTGCATCAGGATCATCGGACCAGTACGGGACACATCGGCGCCTAAAATTAACCGGACAAGAATTAGCACTGCATTCGATGCTCCACCGGAATGCGGAGTGTCGCCTTTCGCAGCCTCCTTTTGTAGGGCCTAAATCCCGTGGCTCATAACGTCAGTTGCACTGTAGGCTGTGAGGGCGAAGTTATCTGTCGTCGCTTTGGTGCTTCTATCTTTCTTCCGCGCTACGGCCGTGCGTCAGGATCATCGGACCAGTACGGGACACGTCGGCGCCAAAAAGAAACAGGACAAGAATTGGGACTGCATTCGATGCTCCACCGGACTGCGGAGTGTCGCCTTTCGCAGCCTCCTTTTGTAGGGCCTAAATCTCGTGGCTCATAACGTCAGTTGCACTGTAGGCGGTAAGGAAGAAGTTATCTGTCGTCGCTTTGGTGATTCTATCTTGCTTCCCCGCTCCGGCCATGCATCAGGATCATCGGACCAGTACGGGACACGTCGGCGCCTAAAATAACAGGTCAAGAATTAGCACTGCATTCGATGCTCCACCGGACTGCGGTGTGTCGCCTTCCGCAGCCTCTTTTTGTAGGGCTTAAACCCCGTGGCTCATAACGTCACTTGCAGTGTAGGCTGTGAGGGCGAAGTAATTTGTCGTCGCTTTGGTGCTTCTATCTTGCTTCCCCGCTCCGGCCGTGCATCAGGACCATCGGACCAGTACGGAACACGTCGGCGCCTAAAAGTAACAGGACAAGAATTAGCACTGCACTCGATGCTCCACCGGACTGCGGTGTGTCGCCTTCCGCAGCCTCCTTTTGTAGGGCTTAAATCCCGTGGCTCATAACGTCACTTGCACTGTAGGCTGTGAGAGCAAAGTTATCTGTCGTCGCTTTGGTGCTTCTATCTTGCTTCCCCGCTCAGGCCGTGCATCAGGATCTTCGGACTAGTACGGGGCACGTCGCGCCTAAAAGTAACAGGACAAGAATTAGCACTGCCTTCGATGCTCCACCGGACAGCGGAGTGTCGCCTTTCGCAGCTTCCTTTTGTAGGGCTTAAATCCCGTGCCTCATGACGTCAGTTGCACTGTAGGCGGCGAGGGCGAAGTTATCTGTCGTCGCTTTGGTGCTTCTATCTTGCTTCCCCGCTCCGGCCGTGCATCAGGACCATCGGACCAGTACGGAACACGTCGGCGCCTAAAATAACAGGACAAGAATTAGCACTGCATTCGATGCTCCACCGGACTGCGGTGTGTCGCCTTCCGCAGCCTCTTTTTGTAGGGCTTAAACCCCGTGGCTCATAACGTCACTTGCAGTGTAGGCTGTGAGGGCGAAGTTATTTGTCGTCGCTTTGGTGCTTCTATCTTGCTTCCCCGCTCCGGCCGTGCATCAGGATCATCGGACCAGTACGGGACACATCGGCGCCTAAAAGTAACCGGACAAGAATAAGCACTGCATTCGATGCTCCACCGGACTGCGGAGTGTCGCCTTTCGCAGCCTCCTTTTGTAGGGCCTAAATCCCGTGGCTCATAACGTCAGTTGCATTGTAGGCAGTGACGGCGAAGTTATCTGTCGTCGCTTTGGTGCTTCTATCTTGCTTCCCCGCTCAGGCCGAGCATCAGGATAATCGGACTAGTACGGGGCACGTCGCGCCTAAAAGTAACAGGACAAGAATTAGCACTGCCTTCGATGCTCCACCGGACAGCGGAGTGTCGCCTTTCGCAGCTTCCTTTTGTAGGGCTTAAATCCCGTGCCTCATGACGTCAGTTGCACTGTAGGCGGTGAGGGCAAAGTTATCTGTCGTCGCTTTGGTGCTTCTATCTTGCTTCCCCGCTCCGGCCGTGTATCAGGATCATCGGACCAGTACGGAACACGTCGGCGCCTAAAAGTAAAAGGACAAGAATTAGCACTGCACTCGATGCTCCACCGGACTGCGGAGTGTCGCCTCTCGGAGCTTCCTTTTGTAGGGCTTAAATTCCGTGGCTCATGACGTCAGTTGCACTGTAGGCGGTAAGGGCGAAGTTATCTGTCGTCGCTTTGGTGATTCTATCTTGCTTCCCCGCTCCGGCCGTGCATCAGGATCATCGGACCAGTACGGGACACATCGGCGCCTAAAATTAACAGGACAAGAATTAGCACTGCATTCGATGCTCCACCGGACTGCGGAGTGTCGCCTTTCGCAGCCTCCTTTTGTAGGGCCTAAATCCCGTGGCTCATAACGTCAGTTGCACTGTAGGCTGTGAGGGCGAAGTTATCTGTCGTCGCTTTGGTGCTTCTTTCTTCCCCACTCCGGCCGTGCGTCAGGATCATCGGACCAGTACGGGACACATCGGCGCCTAAATTTAACAGGACAAGAATTAGCACTGCATTTGATGCTCCACCGGACTGCGGAGTATCGCCTTTCGCAGCCTCCTTTTGTAGGGATTAAATCCCGTGGCTCATAACGTCAGTTGCACTGTAGGCGGTAAGGAAGAAGTTATCTGTCGTCGCTTTGGTGATTCTATCTTGCTTCCCCGCTCCGGCCATGCATCAGGATCACCGGACCAGTACGGGACACGTCGGCGCCTAAAATAACAGGACAAGAATTAGCACTGCATTCGATGCTCCACCGGACTGCGGAGTGTCGCCTTTCGCAGCCTCCTTTTGTAGGGCCTAAATCCCGTGGCTCATAACGTCAGTTGCACTGTAGGCTGTGAGGGCGAAGTTATCTGTCGTCGCTTTGGTGCTTCTTTCTTCCCCACTCCGGCCGTGCGTCAGGATCGTCGGACCAGTACGGGACACATCGGCGCCTAAATTTAACAGGACAAGAATTAGCACTGCATTCGATGCTCCACCGGACTGCGGAGTGTCGCCTTTCGCAGCCTCCTTTTGTAGGGCTTAAACCCCGTGGCTCATAACGTCACTTGCAGTGTAGGCGGTGAGGGCGAAGTTATCTGTCGTCGCTTTGGTGCTTCTATCTTGCTTCCCCGCTCCGGCCGTGCATCAGGATCATCGGAGCAGTACGGGACACATCGGCGCCAAAACGTAACATGACAAGAATTAGCACTGCATTCGATGCTCCACCGGACTGCGGAGTGTCGCCTTTCGCAGCTTCCTTTTGTAGGGCTTAAATCCCGTGTCTCATGACGTCAATTGCACTGTAGGCGGTGAGGGCGAAGTTATCTGTCGTCGCTTTGGTGCTTCTATCTTGCTTCCCCGCTCCGGCCGTGCATCAGGATCATCGGACCAGTACGGGACACGTCGGCGCCTAAAAGTAACAGGACAAGACTTAGCACTGCATTCGATGCTCCACCGGACTGCGGAGAGTCGTCTTTCGCAGCTTCCTTTTGTAGGGCTTAAATCCCTTGACACATAACGTCACTGGCACTGTAGGCAGTGAGGGCGAAGTTATCTGTCGTCGCTTTGGTGCTTCTATCTTGCTTCCCCGCTCCGGCCGTGCATCAGGATCATCGGACCAGTACGAAACACGTCGGCGCCTAAAAGTAACAGGACAAGAATTAGCACTGCACTCGATGCTCCACCGGACTGCGGTGTGTCGCCTTCCGCAGCCTCCTTATGTAGGGCTTAAATCCCGTGGCTCATAACGTAACTTGCAGTGTAGGCGGTAAGGAAGAAGTTATCTGTCGTCGCTTTGGTGATTCTATCTTGCTTCCCCGCTCCGGCCATGCATCAGGATCATCGGACCAGTACGGGACACGTCGGCGCCTAAAATACCAGGACAAGAATTAGCGCTGCATTCGATGCTCCACCGGACTGCGGTGTGTCGCCTTCCGCAGCCTCCTTTTGTAGGGCTTAAACCCCGTGGCTCATAACGTCACTTGCAGAGTAGGCTGTGAGGGCGAAGTTATCTGTCGTCGCTTTGGTGCTTCTATCTTGGTTCCCCACTCCGGCCGTGCATCAGGATCATCGGAGCAGTACGGGACACATCGGCGCCTAAAATAACAGGACAAGAATTAGCACTGCATTTGATGCTCCACCGGACTGCGGTGTGTCGCCTTCCGCAGCCTTCTTTTGTAGGGCTTAAACCCCGTGGCTCATAACGTCACTTGCAGTGTAGGCTGTGAGGGTGAATTTTTCTGTCGTCGTTTTGGTGCTTCTATCTTGCTTCCCCGCTCCGGCCGTGCATCAGGATCATCGGACTAGTACGGGGCACATCGGAGCCTAAAATTAACCGGACAAGAATTAGCACTGCATTCGATGCTCCACCGGAATGCGGAGTGTCGCCTTTCGCAGCCTCCTTTTGTAGGGCCTAAATCCCGTGGCTCATGACGTCAGTTGCAGTGTAGGCGGTGAGGGCGAAGTTATCTATCGTCGCTTTGGTGCTTCTATCTTGCTTCCCCGCTCCGGCCGTGCATCAGGATCATCGGACCAGTACGGAACACGTCGGCGCCTAAAAGTAACAGGACAAGAATTAGCACTGCACTCGATGGCCAACCGGACTGCGGAGTGTCGCCTTTCGGAGCTTCCTTTTGTAGGGATTAAATTCCGTGGCTCATGACGTCAGTTGCACTGTAGGCGGTGACGGCGAAGTCATCTGTCGTCGCTTTGGTGCTTCTATCTTGCTTCCCCGCTCCGGCCGTGCATCGGGATTATCGGACCAGTACGAAACACGTCGGCGCCTAAAAGTAACAGGACAAGAATTAGCACTGCACTCGATGCTCCACCGCACTGCGGTGTGTCGCCTTCCGTAGCCTCCTTATGTAGGGCTTAAATCCCGTGGCTCATAACGTCACTTGCAGTGTAGGCGGTAAGGAAGAAGTTATCTGTCGTCGCTTTGGTGATTCTATTTTGCTTCCCCGCTCCGGCCATGCATCAGGATCATCGGACCAGTACGGGACACGTCGGCGCCTAAAATAACAGGACAAGAATTAGCGCTGCATTCGATGCTCCACCGGACTGCGGTGTGTCGCCTTCCGCAGCCTCCTTTTGTAGGGCTTAAACCCCATGGCTCATAACGTCACTTGCAGTGTAGGCTGTGAGGGCGAAGTTATCTGTCGTCGCTTTGGTGCTTCTATCTTGCTTCCCCGCTCCGGCCGTGCATCAGGATCATCGGAGCAGTACGGGACACATCGGCGCCAAAAAGTAACAGGACAAGAATTAGCACTGCATTCGATGCTCCACCGGACTGCGGAGTGTCGCCTTTCGCAGCTTCCTTTTGTAGGGCTTAAATCCCGTGTCTCATGACGTCAATTGCACTGTAGGCAGTGAGGGCGAAGCTATCTGTCGTCGCTTTGGTGCTTCTATCTTGCTTCCCCGCTCCGGCCGTGCATCAGGATCATCGGACCAGTACGGGACACGTCGGCGCCTAAAATAACAGGACAAAAGTTAGGACTGCATTCGATGCTCCACCGGACTGCGGAGTGTCGCCTTTCGCAGCCTCTTTTTGTAGGGATTAAATCCCGTGGCTCATAACGTCAGTTGCACTGTAGGCGGTAAGGGCGAAGTTATCTGTCGTCGCTTTGGTGCTTCTATCTTGCTTCCCCGCTCCGGCCGTGTATCGGAAGCATCGGACCAGTACGGGACACGTCGGCGCCTAAAATAACAGGACAAGAATTAGCACTGCATTTGATGCTCCACAGGACTGCGGAGTGTCGCCTTTCGCAGCTTCATTTTGTAGGGCTTAAATCCCGTGTCTCATGACGTCAGTTGCACTGTAGGCGGTGAGGGCGAAGTTATCTGTCGTCGCTTTGGTGCTTCTATCTTGCTTCCCCGCTCCGGCCGTGTATCGGAAGCATCGGACCAGTACGGGACACGTCGGCGCCTAAAATAACAGGACAAGAATTAGCACTGCATTCGATGCTCCACAGGACTGCGGAGTGTCGCCTTTCGCAGCTTCATTTTGTAGGGCTTAAATCCCGTGTCTCATGACGTCAGATGCACTGTAGGCGGTGAGGGCGAAGTTATCTGTCGTCGCTTTGGTGCTTCTATCTTGCTTCCCCGCTCCGGCCGTGCATCAGGATCATCGGACCAGTACGGAACACGTCGGCGCCTAAAAGTAACAGGACAAGAATTAGCACTGAACTCGATGCTCCACCGGACTGCGGTGTGTCGCCTTCCGCAGCCTCCTTATGTAGGGCTTAAATCCCGTGGCTCATAAGGTCACTTGCAGTGTAGGCTGTGAGGGCGAAGTTATCTGTCGTCGCTTTGGTGCTTCTATCTTGCTTCCCCGCTCCGGCCGTGCATCAGGATCATCGGACCAGTACGGGACACATCGGCGCCTAAAATTAACCGGACAAGAATTAGCACTGCATTCGATGCTCCACCGGAATGCGGAGTGTCGCCTTTCGCAGCCTCCTTTTGTAGGGCCTAAATCCCGTGGCTCATAACGTCAGTTGCACTGTAGGCTGTGAGGGCGAAGTTATCTGTCGTCGCTTTGGTGCTTCTATCTTTCTTCCGCGCTACGGCCGTGCGTCAGGATCATCGGACCAGTACGGGACACGTCGGCGCCAAAAAGAAACAGGACAAGAATTGGGACTGCATTCGATGCTCCACCGGACTGCGGAGTGTCGCCTTTCGCAGCCTCCTTTTGTAGGGCCTAAATCCCGTGGCTCATAACGTCAGTTGCACTGTAGGCGGTAAGGAAGAAGTTATCTGTCGTCGCTTTGGTGATTCTATCTTGCTTCCCCGCTCCGGCCATGCATCAGGATCATCGGACCAGTACGGGACACGTCGGCGCCTAAAATAACAGGACAAGAGTTAGGACTGCATTCGATGCTCCACCGGACTGCGGAGTGTCGCCTTTCGCAGCCTCCTTTTGTAGGGCCTAAATCCCGTGGCTCATAACGTCAGTTGCACTGTAGGCGGTAAGGGCGAAGTTATCTGTCGTCGCTTAGGTGCTTCTATCTTGCTTCCCCGCTCCGGCCGTGTATCCGAAGCATCGGACCAGTACGGGACACATCGGCGCCTAAAAGTAACCGGACAAGAATAAGCACTGCATTCGATGCTCCACCGGACTGCGGAGTGTCGCCTTTCGCAGCCTCCTTTTGTAGGGCCTAAATCCCGTGGCTCATAACGTCAGTTGCATTGTAGGCAGTGACGGCGAAGTTATCTGTCGTCGCTTTGGTGCTTCTATCTTGCTTCCCCGCTCAGGCCGAGCATCAGGATAATCGGACTAGTACGGGGCACGTCGCGCCTAAAAGTAACAGGACAAGAATTAGCACTGCCTTCGATGCTCCACCGGACAGCGGAGTGTCGCCTTTCGCAGCTTCCTTTTGTAGGGCTTAAATCCCGTGCCTCATGACGTCAGTTGCACTGTAGGCGGTGAGGGCAAAGTTATCTGTCGTCGCTTTGGTGCTTCTATCTTGCTTCCCCGCTCCGGCCGTGTATCAGGATCATCGGACCAGTACGGAACACGTCGGCGCCTAAAAGTAAAAGGACAAGAATTAGCACTGCACTCGATGCTCCACCGGACTGCGGAGTGTCGCCTCTCGGAGCTTCCTTTTGTAGGGCTTAAATTCCGTGGCTCATGACGTCAGTTGCACTGTAGGCGGTAAGGGCGAAGTTATCTGTCGTCGCTTTGGTGATTCTATCTTGCTTCCCCGCTCCGGCCGTGCATCAGGATCATCGGACCAGTACGGGACACATCGGCGCCTAAAATTAACAGGACAAGAATTAGCACTGCATTCGATGCTCCACCGGACTGCGGAGTGTCGCCTTTCGCAGCCTCCTTTTGTAGGGCCTAAATCCCGTGGCTCATAACGTCAGTTGCACTGTAGGCTGTGAGGGCGAAGTTATCTGTCGTCGCTTTGGTGATTCTATCTTGCTTCCCCGCTCCGGCCATGCATCAGGATCATCGGACCAGTACGGGACACGTCGGCGCCTAAAATAACAGGTCAAGAATTAGCACTGCATTCGATGCTCCACCGGACTGCGGTGTGTCGCCTTCCGCAGCCTCTTTTTGTAGGGCTTAAACCCCGTGGCTCATAACGTCAGTTGCACTGTAGGCGGTAAGGAAGAAGTTATCTGTCGTCGCTTTGGTGATTCTATCTTGCTTCCCCGCTCCGGCCATGCATCAGGATCACCGGACCAGTACGGGACACGTCGGCGCCTAAAATAACAGGACAAGAATTAGCACTGCATTCGATGCTCCACCGGACTGCGGAGTGTCGCCTTTCGCAGCCTCCTTTTGTAGGGCCTAAATCCCGTGGCTCATAACGTCAGTTGCACTGTAGGCTGTGAGGGCGAAGTTATCTGTCGTCGCTTTGGTGCTTCTTTCTTCCCCACTCCGGCCGTGCGTCAGGATCGTCGGACCAGTACGGGACACATCGGCGCCTAAATTTAACAGGACAAGAATTAGCACTGCATTCGATGCTCCACCGGACTGCGGAGTGTCGCCTTTCGCAGCCTCCTTTTGTAGGGCTTAAACCCCGTGGCTCATAACGTCACTTGCAGTGTAGGCGGTGAGGGCGAAGTTATCTGTCGTCGCTTTGGTGCTTCTATCTTGCTTCCCCGCTCCGGCCGTGCATCAGGATCATCGGAGCAGTACGGGACACATCGGCGCCAAAACGTAACATGACAAGAATTAGCACTGCATTCGATGCTCCACCGGACTGCGGAGTGTCGCCTTTCGCAGCTTCCTTTTGTAGGGCTTAAATCCCGTGTCTCATGACGTCAATTGCACTGTAGGCGGTGAGGGCGAAGTTATCTGTCGTCGCTTTGGTGCTTCTATCTTGCTTCCCCGCTCCGGCCGTGCATCAGGATCATCGGACCAGTACGGGACACGTCGGCGCCTAAAAGTAACAGGACAAGACTTAGCACTGCATTCGATGCTCCACCGGACTGCGGAGAGTCGTCTTTCGCAGCTTCCTTTTGTAGGGCTTAAATCCCTTGACACATAACGTCACTGGCACTGTAGGCAGTGAGGGCGAAGTTATCTGTCGTCGCTTTGGTGCTTCTATCTTGCTTCCCCGCTCCGGCCGTGCATCAGGATCATCGGACCAGTACGAAACACGTCGGCGCCTAAAAGTAACAGGACAAGAATTAGCACTGCACTCGATGCTCCACCGGACTGCGGTGTGTCGCCTTCCGCAGCCTCCTTATGTAGGGCTTAAATCCCGTGGCTCATAACGTAACTTGCAGTGTAGGCTGTGAGGGCGAAGTAATTTGTCGTCGCTTTGGTGCTTCTATCTTGCTTCCCCGCTCCGGCCGTGCATCAGGACCATCGGACCAGTACGGAACACGTCGGCGCCTAAAAGTAACAGGACAAGAATTAGCACTGCACTCGATGCTCCACCGGACTGCGGTGTGTCGCCTTCCGCAGCCTCCTTTTGTAGGGCTTAAATCCCGTGGCTCATAACGTCACTTGCACTGTAGGCTGTGAGAGCAAAGTTATCTGTCGTCGCTTTGGTGCTTCTATCTTGCTTCCCCGCTCAGGCCGTGCATCAGGATCTTCGGACTAGTACGGGGCACGTCGCGCCTAAAAGTAACAGGACAAGAATTAGCACTGCCTTCGATGCTCCACCGGACAGCGGAGTGTCGCCTTTCGCAGCTTCCTTTTGTAGGGCTTAAATCCCGTGCCTCATGACGTCAGTTGCACTGTAGGCGGCGAGGGCGAAGTTATCTGTCGTCGCTTTGGTGCTTCTATCTTGCTTCCCCGCTCCGGCCGTGCATCAGGACCATCGGACCAGTACGGAACACGTCGGCGCCTAAAATAACAGGACAAGAATTAGCACTGCATTCGATGCTCCACCGGACTGCGGTGTGTCGCCTTCCGCAGCCTCTTTTTGTAGGGCTTAAACCCCGTGGCTCATAACGTCACTTGCAGTGTAGGCTGTGAGGGCGAAGTTATTTGTCGTCGCTTTGGTGCTTCTATCTTGCTTCCCCGCTCCGGCCGTGCATCAGGATCATCGGACCAGTACGGGACACATCGGCGCCTAAAAGTAACCGGACAAGAATAAGCACTGCATTCGATGCTCCACCGGACTGCGGAGTGTCGCCTTTCGCAGCCTCCTTTTGTAGGGCCTAAATCCCGTGGCTCATAACGTCAGTTGCATTGTAGGCAGTGACGGCGAAGTTATCTGTCGTCGCTTTGGTGCTTCTATCTTGCTTCCCCGCTCAGGCCGAGCATCAGGATAATCGGACTAGTACGGGGCACGTCGCGCCTAAAAGTAACAGGACAAGAATTAGCACTGCCTTCGATGCTCCACCGGACAGCGGAGTGTCGCCTTTCGCAGCTTCCTTTTGTAGGGCTTAAATCCCGTGCCTCATGACGTCAGTTGCACTGTAGGCGGTGAGGGCAAAGTTATCTGTCGTCGCTTTGGTGCTTCTATCTTGCTTCCCCGCTCCGGCCGTGTATCAGGATCATCGGACCAGTACGGAACACGTCGGCGCCTAAAAGTAAAAGGACAAGAATTAGCACTGCACTCGATGCTCCACCGGACTGCGGAGTGTCGCCTCTCGGAGCTTCCTTTTGTAGGGCTTAAATTCCGTGGCTCATGACGTCAGTTGCACTGTAGGCGGTAAGGGCGAAGTTATCTGTCGTCGCTTTGGTGATTCTATCTTGCTTCCCCGCTCCGGCCGTGCATCAGGATCATCGGACCAGTACGGGACACATCGGCGCCTAAAATTAACAGGACAAGAATTAGCACTGCATTCGATGCTCCACCGGACTGCGGAGTGTCGCCTTTCGCAGCCTCCTTTTGTAGGGCCTAAATCCCGTGGCTCATAACGTCAGTTGCACTGTAGGCTGTGAGGGCGAAGTTATCTGTCGTCGCTTTGGTGCTTCTTTCTTCCCCACTCCGGCCGTGCGTCAGGATCATCGGACCAGTACGGGACACATCGGCGCCTAAATTTAACAGGACAAGAATTAGCACTGCATTTGATGCTCCACCGGACTGCGGAGTATCGCCTTTCGCAGCCTCCTTTTGTAGGGATTAAATCCCGTGGCTCATAACGTCAGTTGCACTGTAGGCGGTAAGGAAGAAGTTATCTGTCGTCGCTTTGGTGATTCTATCTTGCTTCCCCGCTCCGGCCATGCATCAGGATCACCGGACCAGTACGGGACACGTCGGCGCCTAAAATAACAGGACAAGAATTAGCACTGCATTCGATGCTCCACCGGACTGCGGAGTGTCGCCTTTCGCAGCCTCCTTTTGTAGGGCCTAAATCCCGTGGCTCATAACGTCAGTTGCACTGTAGGCTGTGAGGGCGAAGTTATCTGTCGTCGCTTTGGTGCTTCTTTCTTCCCCACTCCGGCCGTGCGTCAGGATCGTCGGACCAGTACGGGACACATCGGCGCCTAAATTTAACAGGACAAGAATTAGCACTGCATTCGATGCTCCACCGGACTGCGGAGTGTCGCCTTTCGCAGCCTCCTTTTGTAGGGCTTAAACCCCGTGGCTCATAACGTCACTTGCAGTGTAGGCGGTGAGGGCGAAGTTATCTGTCGTCGCTTTGGTGCTTCTATCTTGCTTCCCCGCTCCGGCCGTGCATCAGGATCATCGGAGCAGTACGGGACACATCGGCGCCAAAACGTAACATGACAAGAATTAGCACTGCATTCGATGCTCCACCGGACTGCGGAGTGTCGCCTTTCGCAGCTTCCTTTTGTAGGGCTTAAATCCCGTGTCTCATGACGTCAATTGCACTGTAGGCGGTGAGGGCGAAGTTATCTGTCGTCGCTTTGGTGCTTCTATCTTGCTTCCCCGCTCCGGCCGTGCATCAGGATCATCGGACCAGTACGGGACACGTCGGCGCCTAAAAGTAACAGGACAAGACTTAGCACTGCATTCGATGCTCCACCGGACTGCGGAGAGTCGTCTTTCGCAGCTTCCTTTTGTAGGGCTTAAATCCCTTGACACATAACGTCACTGGCACTGTAGGCAGTGAGGGCGAAGTTATCTGTCGTCGCTTTGGTGCTTCTATCTTGCTTCCCCGCTCCGGCCGTGCATCAGGATCATCGGACCAGTACGAAACACGTCGGCGCCTAAAAGTAACAGGACAAGAATTAGCACTGCACTCGATGCTCCACCGGACTGCGGTGTGTCGCCTTCCGCAGCCTCCTTATGTAGGGCTTAAATCCCGTGGCTCATAACGTAACTTGCAGTGTAGGCGGTAAGGAAGAAGTTATCTGTCGTCGCTTTGGTGATTCTATCTTGCTTCCCCGCTCCGGCCATGCATCAGGATCATCGGACCAGTACGGGACACGTCGGCGCCTAAAATACCAGGACAAGAATTAGCGCTGCATTCGATGCTCCACCGGACTGCGGTGTGTCGCCTTCCGCAGCCTCCTTTTGTAGGGCTTAAACCCCGTGGCTCATAACGTCACTTGCAGAGTAGGCTGTGAGGGCGAAGTTATCTGTCGTCGCTTTGGTGCTTCTATCTTGGTTCCCCACTCCGGCCGTGCATCAGGATCATCGGAGCAGTACGGGACACATCGGCGCCTAAAATAACAGGACAAGAATTAGCACTGCATTTGATGCTCCACCGGACTGCGGTGTGTCGCCTTCCGCAGCCTTCTTTTGTAGGGCTTAAACCCCGTGGCTCATAACGTCACTTGCAGTGTAGGCTGTGAGGGTGAATTTTTCTGTCGTCGTTTTGGTGCTTCTATCTTGCTTCCCCGCTCCGGCCGTGCATCAGGATCATCGGACTAGTACGGGGCACATCGGAGCCTAAAATTAACCGGACAAGAATTAGCACTGCATTCGATGCTCCACCGGAATGCGGAGTGTCGCCTTTCGCAGCCTCCTTTTGTAGGGCCTAAATCCCGTGGCTCATGACGTCAGTTGCAGTGTAGGCGGTGAGGGCGAAGTTATCTATCGTCGCTTTGGTGCTTCTATCTTGCTTCCCCGCTCCGGCCGTGCATCAGGATCATCGGACCAGTACGGAACACGTCGGCGCCTAAAAGTAACAGGACAAGAATTAGCACTGCACTCGATGGCCAACCGGACTGCGGAGTGTCGCCTTTCGGAGCTTCCTTTTGTAGGGATTAAATTCCGTGGCTCATGACGTCAGTTGCACTGTAGGCGGTGACGGCGAAGTCATCTGTCGTCGCTTTGGTGCTTCTATCTTGCTTCCCCGCTCCGGCCGTGCATCGGGATTATCGGACCAGTACGAAACACGTCGGCGCCTAAAAGTAACAGGACAAGAATTAGCACTGCACTCGATGCTCCACCGCACTGCGGTGTGTCGCCTTCCGTAGCCTCCTTATGTAGGGCTTAAATCCCGTGGCTCATAACGTCACTTGCAGTGTAGGCGGTAAGGAAGAAGTTATCTGTCGTCGCTTTGGTGATTCTATTTTGCTTCCCCGCTCCGGCCATGCATCAGGATCATCGGACCAGTACGGGACACGTCGGCGCCTAAAATAACAGGACAAGAATTAGCGCTGCATTCGATGCTCCACCGGACTGCGGTGTGTCGCCTTCCGCAGCCTCCTTTTGTAGGGCTTAAACCCCATGGCTCATAACGTCACTTGCAGTGTAGGCTGTGAGGGCGAAGTTATCTGTCGTCGCTTTGGTGCTTCTATCTTGCTTCCCCGCTCCGGCCGTGCATCAGGATCATCGGAGCAGTACGGGACACATCGGCGCCAAAAAGTAACAGGACAAGAATTAGCACTGCATTCGATGCTCCACCGGACTGCGGAGTGTCGCCTTTCGCAGCTTCCTTTTGTAGGGCTTAAATCCCGTGTCTCATGACGTCAATTGCACTGTAGGCAGTGAGGGCGAAGCTATCTGTCGTCGCTTTGGTGCTTCTATCTTGCTTCCCCGCTCCGGCCGTGCATCAGGATCATCGGACCAGTACGGGACACGTCGGCGCCTAAAATAACAGGACAAAAGTTAGGACTGCATTCGATGCTCCACCGGACTGCGGAGTGTCGCCTTTCGCAGCCTCTTTTTGTAGGGATTAAATCCCGTGGCTCATAACGTCAGTTGCACTGTAGGCGGTAAGGGCGAAGTTATCTGTCGTCGCTTTGGTGCTTCTATCTTGCTTCCCCGCTCCGGCCGTGTATCGGAAGCATCGGACCAGTACGGGACACGTCGGCGCCTAAAATAACAGGACAAGAATTAGCACTGCATTTGATGCTCCACAGGACTGCGGAGTGTCGCCTTTCGCAGCTTCATTTTGTAGGGCTTAAATCCCGTGTCTCATGACGTCAGTTGCACTGTAGGCGGTGAGGGCGAAGTTATCTGTCGTCGCTTTGGTGCTTCTATCTTGCTTCCCCGCTCCGGCCGTGTATCGGAAGCATCGGACCAGTACGGGACACGTCGGCGCCTAAAATAACAGGACAAGAATTAGCACTGCATTCGATGCTCCACAGGACTGCGGAGTGTCGCCTTTCGCAGCTTCATTTTGTAGGGCTTAAATCCCGTGTCTCATGACGTCAGATGCACTGTAGGCGGTGAGGGCGAAGTTATCTGTCGTCGCTTTGGTGCTTCTATCTTGCTTCCCCGCTCCGACCGTGCATCAGGATCATCGGACCAGTACGGAACACGTCGGCGCCTAAAAGTAACAGGACAAGAATTAGCACTGAACTCGATGCTCCACCGGACTGCGGTGTGTCGCCTTCCGCAGCCTCCTTATGTAGGGCTTAAATCCCGTGGCTCATAAGGTCACTTGCAGTGTAGGCTGTGAGGGCGAAGTTATCTGTCGTCGCTTTGGTGCTTCTATCTTGCTTCCCCGCTCCGGCCGTGCATCAGGATCATCGGACCAGTACGGGACACATCGGCGCCTAAAATTAACCGGACAAGAATTAGCACTGCATTCGATGCTCCACCGGAATGCGGAGTGTCGCCTTTCGCAGCCTCCTTTTGTAGGGCCTAAATCCCGTGGCTCATAACGTCAGTTGCACTGTAGGCTGTGAGGGCGAAGTTATCTGTCGTCGCTTTGGTGCTTCTATCTTTCTTCCGCGCTACGGCCGTGCGTCAGGATCATCGGACCAGTACGGGACACGTCGGCGCCAAAAAGAAACAGGACAAGAATTGGGACTGCATTCGATGCTCCACCGGACTGCGGAGTGTCGCCTTTCGCAGCCTCCTTTTGTAGGGCCTAAATCCCGTGGCTCATAACGTCAGTTGCACTGTAGGCGGTAAGGAAGAAGTTATCTGTCGTCGCTTTGGTGATTCTATCTTGCTTCCCCGCTCCGGCCATGCATCAGGATCATCGGACCAGTACGGGACACGTCGGCGCCTAAAATAACAGGACAAGAGTTAGGACTGCATTCGATGCTCCACCGGACTGCGGAGTGTCGCCTTTCGCAGCCTCCTTTTGTAGGGCCTAAATCCCGTGGCTCATAACGTCAGTTGCACTGTAGGCGGTAAGGGCGAAGTTATCTGTCGTCGCTTAGGTGCTTCTATCTTGCTTCCCCGCTCCGGCCGTGTATCCGAAGCATCGGACCAGTACGGGACACATCGGCGCCTAAAAGTAACCGGACAAGAATAAGCACTGCATTCGATGCTCCACCGGACTGCGGAGTGTCGCCTTTCGCAGCCTCCTTTTGTAGGGCCTAAATCCCGTGGCTCATAACGTCAGTTGCATTGTAGGCAGTGACGGCGAAGTTATCTGTCGTCGCTTTGGTGCTTCTATCTTGCTTCCCCGCTCAGGCCGAGCATCAGGATAATCGGACTAGTACGGGGCACGTCGCGCCTAAAAGTAACAGGACAAGAATTAGCACTGCCTTCGATGCTCCACCGGACAGCGGAGTGTCGCCTTTCGCAGCTTCCTTTTGTAGGGCTTAAATCCCGTGCCTCATGACGTCAGTTGCACTGTAGGCGGTGAGGGCAAAGTTATCTGTCGTCGCTTTGGTGCTTCTATCTTGCTTCCCCGCTCCGGCCGTGTATCAGGATCATCGGACCAGTACGGAACACGTCGGCGCCTAAAAGTAAAAGGACAAGAATTAGCACTGCACTCGATGCTCCACCGGACTGCGGAGTGTCGCCTCTCGGAGCTTCCTTTTGTAGGGCTTAAATTCCGTGGCTCATGACGTCAGTTGCACTGTAGGCGGTAAGGGCGAAGTTATCTGTCGTCGCTTTGGTGATTCTATCTTGCTTCCCCGCTCCGGCCGTGCATCAGGATCATCGGACCAGTACGGGACACATCGGCGCCTAAAATTAACAGGACAAGAATTAGCACTGCATTCGATGCTCCACCGGACTGCGGAGTGTCGCCTTTCGCAGCCTCCTTTTGTAGGGCCTAAATCCCGTGGCTCATAACGTCAGTTGCACTGTAGGCTGTGAGGGCGAAGTTATCTGTCGTCGCTTTGGTGCTTCTTTCTTCCCCACTCCGGCCATGCGTCAGGATCATCGGACCAGTACGGGACACATCGGCGCCTAAATTTAACAGGACAAGAATTAGCACTGCATTTGATGCTCCACCGGACTGCGGAGTATCGCCTTTCGCAGCCTCCTTTTGTAGGGATTAAATCCCGTGGCTCATAACGTCAGTTGCACTGTAGGCGGTAAGGAAGAAGTTATCTGTCGTCGCTTTGGTGATTCTATCTTGCTTCCCCGCTCCGGCCATGCATCAGGATCACCGGACCAGTACGGGACACGTCGGCGCCTAAAATAACAGGACAAGAATTAGCACTGCATTCGATGCTCCACCGGACTGCGGAGTGTCGCCTTTCGCAGCCTCCTTTTGTAGGGCCTAAATCCCGTGGCTCATAACGTCAGTTGCACTGTAGGCTGTGAGGGCGAAGTTATCTGTCGTCGCTTTGGTGCTTCTTTCTTCCCCACTCCGGCCGTGCGTCAGGATCGTCGGACCAGTACGGGACACATCGGCGCCTAAATTTAACAGGACAAGAATTAGCACTGCATTCGATGCTCCACCGGACTGCGGAGTGTCGCCTTTCGCAGCCTCCTTTTGTAGGGCTTAAACCCCGTGGCTCATAACGTCACTTGCAGTGTAGGCGGTGAGGGCGAAGTTATCTGTCGTAGCTTTGGTGCTTCTATCTTGCTTCCCCGCTCCGGCCGTGCATCAGGATCATCGGAGCAGTACGGGACACATCGGCGCCAAAACGTAACATGACAAGAATTAGCACTGCATTCGATGCTCCACCGGACTGCGGAGTGTCGCCTTTCGCAGCTTCCTTTTGTAGGGCTTAAATCCCGTGTCTCATGACGTCAATTGCACTGTAGGCGGTTAGGGCGAAGTTATCTGTCGTCGCTTTGGTGCTTCTATCTTGCTTCCCCGCTCCGGCCGTGCATCAGGATCATCGGACCAGTACGGGACACGTCGGCGCCTAAAAGTAACAGGACAAGAATTAGCACTGCATTCGATGCTCCACCGGACTGCGGAGAGTCGTCTTTCGCAGCTTCCTTTTGTAGGGCTTAAATCCCTTGACACATAACGTCACTGGCACTGTAGGCAGTGAGGGCGAAGTTATCTGTCGTCGCTTTGGTGCTTCTATCTTGCTTCCCCGCTCCGGCCGTGCATCAGGATCATCGGACCAGTACGAAACACGTCGGCGCCTAAAAGTAACAGGACAAGAATTAGCACTGCACTCGATGCTCCACCGGACTGCGGTGTGTCGCCTTCCGCAGCCTCCTTATGTAGGGCTTAAATCCCGTGGCTCATAACGTAACTTGCAGTGTAGGCGGTAAGGAAGAAGTTATCTGTCGTCGCTTTGGTGATTCTATCTTGCTTCCCCGCTCCGGCCATGCATCAGGATCATCGGACCAGTACGGGACACGTCGGCGCCTAAAATACCAGGACAAGAATTAGCGCTGCATTCGATGCTCCACCGGACTGCGGTGTGTCGCCTTCCGCAGCCTCCTTTTGTAGGGCTTAAAACCCGTGGCTCATAACGTCACTTGCAGAGTAGGCTGTGAGGGCGAAGTTATCTGTCGTCGCTTTGGTGCTTCTATCTTGCTTCCCCGCTCCGGCCGTGCATCAGGATCATCGGAGCAGTACGGGACACATCGGCGCCTAAAATAACAGGACAAGAATTAGCACTGCATTCGATGCTCCACCGGACTGCGGAGAGTCGTCTTTCGCAGCTTCCTTTTGTAGGGCTTAAATCCCTTGACACATAACGTCACTGGCACTGTAGGCAGTGAGGGCGAAGTTATCTGTCGTCGCTTTGGTGCTTCTATCTTGCTTCCCCGCTCCGGCCGTGCATCAGGATCATCGGACCAGTACGAAACACGTCGGCGCCTAAAAGTAACAGGACAAGAATTAGCACTGCACTCGATGCTCCACCGGACTGCGGTGTGTCGCCTTCCGCAGCCTCCTTATGTAGGGCTTAAATCCCGTGGCTCATAACGTAACTTGCAGTGTAGGCCGGTAAGGAAGAAGTTATCTGTCGTCGCTTTGGTGATTCTATCTTGCTTCCCCGCTCCGGCCATGCATCAGGATCATCGGACCAGTACGGACACGTCGGCGCCTAAAATACCAGGACAAGAATTAGCGCTGCATTCGATGCTCCACCGGACTGCGGTGTGTCGCCTTCCGCAGCCTCCTTTTGTAGGGCTTAAACCCCGTGGCTCATAACGTCACTTGCAGAGTAGGCTGTGAGGGCGAAGTTATCTGTAGTCGCTTTGGTGCTTCTATCTTGCTTCCCCGCTCCGGCCGGTGCATCAGGATCATCGGAGCAGTACGGGACACATCGGCGCCTAAAATAACAGGACAAGAATTAGCACTGCATTTGATGCTCCACCGGACTGCGGTGTGTCGCCTTCCGCAGCCTTCTTTTGTAGGGCTTAAACCCCGTGGCTCATAACGTCACTTGCAGTGTAGGCTGTGAGGGTGAATTTTTCTGTCGTCGTTTTGGTGCTTCTATCTTGCTTCCCCCGCTCCGGGCCGTGCATCAGGATCATCGGACTAGTACGGGGCACATCGGAGCCTAAAATTAACCGGACAAGAATTAGCACTGCATTCGATGCTCCACCGAATGCGGAGTGTCGCCTTTCGCAGCCTCCTTTTGTAGGGCCTAAATCCGTGGCTCATGACGTCAGTTGCACTGTAGGCGGTGACGGCGAAGTCATCTGTCGTCGCTTTGGTGCTTCTATCTTGCTTCCCCGCTCCGGCCGTGATCAGGATTATCGGACCAGTACGGAACACGTCGGCGCCTAAAAGTAACAGGACAAGAATTAGCACTGCACTCGATGCTCCACCGCACTGCGGTGTGTCGCCTTCCGTAGCCTCCTTATGTAGGGCTTAAATCCCGTGGCTCATAACGTCACTTGCAGTGTAGGCGGTAAGGAAGAAGTTATCTGTCGTCGCTTTGGTGATTCTATTTTGCTTCCCCGCTCCAGCCATGCATCAGGATCATCGGACCAGTACGGGACACGTCGGCGCCTAAAATAACAGGACAAGAATTAGCGCTGCATTCGATGCTACACCGGACTGCGGTGTGTCGCCTTCCGCAGCCTCCTTTTGTAGGGCTTAAACCCCATGGCTCATAACGTCACTTGCAGTGTAGGCTGTGAGGGCGAAGTTATCTGTCGTCGCTTTGGTGCTTCTATCTTGCTTCCCCGCTCCGGCCGTGCATCAGGATCATCGGAGCAGTACGGGACACATCGGCGCCAAAAAGTAACAGGACAAGAATTAGCACTGCATTCGATGCTCCACCGGACTGCGGAGTGTCGCCTTTCGCAGCTTCCTTTTGTAGGGCTTAAATCCCGTGTCTCATGACGTCAATTGCACTGTAGGCAGTGAGGGCGAAGCTATCTGTCGTCGCTTTGGTGCTTCTATCTTGCTTCCCCGCTCCGGCCGTGCATCAGGATCATCGGACCAGTACGGGACACATCGGCGCCTAAAATAACAGGACAAAAGTTAGGACTGCATTCGATGCTCCACCGGACTGCGGAGTGTCGCCTTTCGCAGCCTCTTTTTGTAGGGATTAAATCCCGTGGCTCATAACGTCAGTTGCACTGTAGGCGGTAAGGGCGAAGTTATCTGTCGTCGCTTTGGTGCTTCTATCTTGCTTCCCCGCTCCGGCCGTGTATCGGAAGCATCGGACCAGTACGGGACACGTCGGCGCCTAAAATAACAGGACAAGAATTAGCACTGCATTTGATGCTCCACAGGACTGCGGAGTGTCGCCTTTCGCAGCTTCATTTTGTAGGGCTTAAATCCCGTGTCTCATGACGTCAGTTGCACTGTAGGCGGTGAGGGCGAAGTTATCTGTCGTCGCTTTGGTGCTTCTATCTTGCTTCCCCGCTCCGGCCGTGTATCGGAAGCATCGGACCAGTACGGGACACGTCGGCGCCTAAAATAACAGGACAAGAATTAGCACTGCATTCGATGCTCCACAGGACTGCGGAGTGTCGTCTTTCGCAGCTTCATTTTGTAGGGCTTAAATCCCGTGTCTCATGACGTCAGATGCACTGTAGGCGGTGAGGGCGAAGTTATCTGTCGTCGCTTTGGTGCTTCTATCTTGCTTCCCCGCTCCGGCCGTGCATCAGGATCATCGGACCAGTACGGAACACGTCGGCGCCTAAAAGTAACAGGACAAGAATTAGCACTGAACTCGATGCTCCACCGGACTGCGGTGTGTCGCCTTCCGCAGCCTCCTTATGTAGGGCTTAAATCCCGTGGCTCATAAGGTCACTTGCAGTGTAGGCTGTGAGGGCGAAGTTATCTGTCATCGCTTTGGTGCTTCTATCTTGCTTCCCCGCTCCGGCCGTGCATCAGGATCATCGGACCAGTACGGGACACATCGGCGCCTAAAATTAACCGGACAAGAATTAGCACTGCATTCGATGCTCCACCGGAATGCGGAGTGTCGCCTTTCGCAGCCTCCTTTTGTAGGGCCTAAATCCCGTGGCTCATAACGTCAGTTGCACTGTAGGCTGTGAGGGCGAAGTTATCTGTCGTCGCTTTGGTGCTTCTATCTTTCTTCCGCGCTACGGCCGTGCGTCAGGATCATCGGACCAGTACGGGACACGTCGGCGCCAAAAAGAAACAGGACAAGAATTGGGACTGCATTCGATGCTCCACCGGACTGCGGAGTGTCGCCTTTCGCAGCCTCCTTTTGTAGGGCCTAAATCCCGTGGCTCATAACGTCAGTTGCACTGTAGGCGGTAAGGAAGAAGTTATCTGTCGTCGCTTTGGTGATTCTATCTTGCTTCCCCGCTCCGGCCATGCATCAGGATCATCGGACCAGTACGGGACACGTCGGCGCCTAAAATAACAGGACAAGAGTTAGGACTGCATTCGATGCTCCACCGGACTGCGGAGTGTCGCCTTTCGCAGCCTCTTTTTGTAGGGATTAAATCCCGTGGCTCATAACGTCAGTTGCACTGTAGGCGGTAAGGGCGAAGTTATCTGTCGTCGCTTTGGTGCTTCTATCTTGCTTCCCCGCTCCGGCCGTGTATCGGAAGCATCGGACCAGTACGGGACACGTCGGCGCCTAAAATAACAGGACAAGAATTAGCACTGCATTTGATGCTCCACAGGACTGCGGAGTGTCGCCTTTCGCAGCTTCATTTTGTAGGGCTTAAATCCCGTGTCTCATGACGTCAGTTGCACTGTAGGCGGTGAGGGCGAAGTTATCTGTCGTCGCTTTGGTGCTTCTATCTTGCTTCCCCGCTCCGGCCGTGTATCGGAAGCATCGGACCAGTACGGGACACGTCGGCGCCTAAAATAACAGGACAAGAATTAGCACTGCATTCGATGCTCCACAGGACTGCGGAGTGTCGCCTTTCGCAGCTTCATTTTGTAGGGCTTAAATCCCGTGTCTCATGACGTCAGATGCACTGTAGGCGGTGAGGGCGAAGTTATCTGTCGTCGCTTTGGTGCTTCTATCTTGCTTCCCCGCTCCGGCCGTGCATCAGGACCATCGGACCAGTACGGAACACGTCGGCGCCTAAAAGTAACAGGACAAGAATTAGCACTGAACTCGATGCTCCACCGGACTGCGGTGTGTCGCCTTCCGCAGCCTCCTTATGTAGGGCTTAAATCCCGTGGCTCATAAGGTCACTTGCAGTATAGGCTGTGAGGGCGAAGTTATCTGTCGTCGCTTTGGTGCTTCTATCTTGCTTCCCCGCTCCGGCCGTGCATCAGGATCATCGGACCAGTACGGGACACATCGGCGCCTAAAATTAACCGGACAAGAATTAGCACTGCATTCGATGCTCCACCAGAATGCGGAGTGTCGCCTTTCGCAGCCTCCTTTTGTAGGGCCTAAATCCCGTGGCTCATAACGTCAGTTGCACTGTAGGCTGTGAGGGCGAAGTTATCTGTCGTCGCTTTGGTGCTTCTATCTTTCTTCCGCGCTACGGCCGTGCGTCAGGATCATCGGACCAGTACGGGACACGTCGGCGCCAAAAAGAAACAGGACAAGAATTGGGACTGCATTCGATGCTCCACCGGACTGCGGAGTGTCGCCTTTCGCAGCCTCCTTTTGTAGGGCCTAAATCCCGTGGCTCATAACGTCAGTTGCACTGTAGGCGGTAAGGAAGAAGTTATCTGTCGTCGCTTTGGTGATTCTATCTTGCTTCCCCGCTCCGGCCATGCATCAGGATCATCGGACCAGTACGGGACACGTCGGCGCCTAAAATAACAGGTCAAGAATTAGCACTGCATTCGATGCTCCACCGGACTGCTGTGTGTCGCCTTCCGCAGCCTCTTTTTGTAGGGCTTAAACCCCGTGGCTCATAACGTCACTTGCACTGTAGGCTGTGAGGGCAAAGTTATCTGTCGTCGCTTTGGTGCTTCTATCTTGCTTCCCCGCTCAGGCCGTGCATCAGGATCTTCGGACAAGTACGGGGCACGTCGCGCCTAAAAGTAACAGGACAAGAATTAGCACTGCCTTCGATGCTCCACCGGACAGCGGAGTGTCGCCTTTCGCAGCTTCCTTTTGTAGGGCTTAAATCCCGTGCCTCATGACGTCAGTTGCACTGTAGGCGGCGAGGGCGAAGTTATCTGTCGTCGCTTTGGTGCTTCTATCTTGCTTCCCCGCTCCGGCCGTGCATCAGGATCATCGGACCAGTACGGAACACGTCGGCGCCTAAAAGTAAAAGGACAAGAATTAGCACTGCACTCGATGCTCCACCGGACTGCGGAGTGTCGCCTCTCGGAGCTTCCTTTTGTAGGGCTTAAATTCCGTGGCTCATGACGTCAGTTGCACTGTAGGCGGTAAGGGCGAAGTTATCTGTCGTCGCTTTGGTGATTCTATCTTGCTTCCCCGCTCCGGCTGTGCATCAGGATCATCGGACCAGTACGGGACACATCGGCGCCTAAAATTAACAGGACAAGAATTAGCACTGCATTCGATGCTCCACCGGACTGCGGAGTGTCGCCTTTCGCAGCCTCCTTTTGTAGGGCCTAAATCCCGTGGCTCATAACGTCAGTTGCACTGTAGGCTGTGAGGGCGAAGTTATCTGTCGTCGCTTTGGTGCTTCTTTCTTCCCCACTCCGGCCGTGCGTCAGGATTATCGGACCAGTACGGGACACATCGGCGCCTAAATTTAACAGGACAAGAATTAGCACTGCATTCGATGCTCCACCGGACTGCGGAGTGTCGCCTTTCGCAGCCTCCTTTTGTAGGGATTAAATCCCGTGGCTCATAACGTCAGTTGCACTGTAGGCGGTAAGGAAGAAGTTATCTGTCGTCGCTTTGGTGATTCTATCTTGCTTCCCCGCTCCGGCCATGCATCAGGATCATCGGAGCAGTACGGGACACGTCGGCGCCTAAAATAACAGGACAAGAATTAGCACTGCATTCGATGCTCCACCGGACTGCGGAGTGTCGCCTTTCGCAGCCTCCTTTTGTAGGGCCTAAATCCCGTGGCTCATAACGTCAGTTGCACTGTAGGCTGTGAGGGCGAAGTTATCTGTCGTCGCTTTGGTGCTTCTTTCTTCCCCACTCCGGCCGTGCGTCAGGATCATCGGACCAGTACGGGACACATCGGCGCCTAAATTTAACAGGACAAGAATTAGCACTGCACTCGATGCTCCACCGGACTGCGGAGTGTCGCCTTTCGCAGCCTCCTTTTGTAGGGCTTAAACCCCGTGGCTCATAACGTCACTTGCAGTGTAGGCGGTGAGGGCGAAGTTATCTGTCGTCGCTTTGGTGCTTCTATCTTGCTTCCCCGCTCCGGCCGTGCATCAGGATCATCGGAGCAGTACGGGACACATCGGCGCCAAAAAGTAACAGGACAAGAATTAGCACTGCATTCGATGCTCCACCGGACTGCGGAGTGTCGCCTTTCGCAGCTTCCTTTTGTAGGGCGTTAAACCCGTGTCTCACGACGTCAATTGCACTGTAGGCGGTGAGGGCGAAGTTATCTGTCGTCGCTTTGGTGCTTCTATCTTGCTTCCCCGCTCCGGCCGTGCATCAGGATCATCGGACCAGTACGGGACACGTCGGCGCCTAAAAGTATCAGGACAAGAATTAGCACTGCATTCGATGCTCCACCGGACTGCGGAGAGTCGTCTTTCGCAGCTTCCTTTTGTAGGGCTTAAATCCCTTGACACATAACGTCACTGGCACTGTAGGCTGTGAGGGCGAAGTTATCTGTCGTCGCTTTGGTGCTTCTATCTTTCTTCCGCGCTACGGCCGTGCGTCAGGATCATCGGACCAGTACGGGACACGTCGGCGCCTAAAATAACAGGACAAGAATTAGCACTGCATTCGATGCTCCACAGGACTGCGGAGTGTCGCCTTTCGCAGCTTCATTTTGTAGGGCTTAAATCCCGTGTCTCATGACGTCAGATGCACTGTAGGCGGTGAGGGCGAAGTTATCTGTCGTCGCTTTGGTGCTTCTATCTTGCTTCCCCGCTCCGGCCGTGCATCAGGATCATCGGACCAGTACGGGACACATCGGCGCCTAAAATTAACCGGACAAGAATTAGCACTGCATTCGATGCTCCACCAGAATGCGGAGTGTCGCCTTTCGCATCCTCCTTTTGTAGGGCCTAAATCCCGTGGCTCATAACGTCAGTTGCACTGTAGGCTGTGAGGGCGAAGTTATCTGTCGTCGCTTTGGTGCTTCTATCTTTCTTCCGCGCTACGGCCGTGCGTCAGGATCATCGGACCAGTACGGGACACGTCGGCGCCAAAAAGAAACAGGACAAGAATTGGGACTGCATTCGATGCTCCACCGGACTGCGGAGTGTCGCCTTTCGCAGCCTCCTTTTGTAGGGCCTAAATCCCGTGGCTCATAACGTCAGTTGCACTGTAGGCGGTAAGGAAGAAGTTATCTGTCGTCGCTTTGGTGATTCTATCTTGCTTCCCCGCTCCGGCCATGCATCAGGATCATCGGACCAGTACGGGACACGTCGGCGCCTAAAATAACAGGTCAAGAATTAGCACTGCATTCGATGCTCCACCGGACTGCGGTGTGTCGCCTTCCGCAGCCTCTTTTTGTAGGGCTTAAACCCCGTGGCTCATAACGTCACTTGCACTGTAGGCTGTGAGGGCAAAGTTATCTGTCGTCGCTTTGGTGCTTCTATCTTGCTTCCCCGCTCAGGCCGTGCATCAGGATCTTCGGACTAGTACGGGGCACGTCGCGCCTAAAAGTAACAGGACAAGAATTAGCACTGCCTTCGATGCTCCACCGGACAGCGGAGTGTCGCCTTTCGCAGCTTCCTTTTGTAGGGCTTAAATCCCGTGCCTCATGACGTCAGTTGCACTGTAGGCGGCGAGGGCGAAGTTATCTGTCGTCGCTTTGGTGCTTCTATCTTGCTTCCCCGCTCCGGCCGTGCATCAGGATCATCGGACCAGTACGGAACACGTCGGCGCCTAAAAGTAAAAGGACAAGAATTAGCACTGCACTCGATGCTCCACCGGACTGCGGAGTGTCGCCTCTCGGAGCTTCCTTTTGTAGGGCTTAAATTCCGTGGCTCATGACGTCAGTTGCACTGTAGGCGGTAAGGGCGAAGTTATCTGTCGTCGCTTTGGTGATTCTATCTTGCTTCCCCGCTCCGGCTGTGCATCAGGATCATCGGACCAGTACGGGACACATCGGCGCCTAAAATTAACAGGACAAGAATTAGCACTGCATTCGATGCTCCACCGGACTGCGGAGTGTCGCCTTTCGCAGCCTCCTTTTGTAGGGCCTAAATCCCGTGGCTCATAACGTCAGTTGCACTGTAGGCTGTGAGGGCGAAGTTATCTGTCGTCGCTTTGGTGCTTCTTTCTTCCCCACTCCGTCCGTGCGTCAGGATTATCGGACCAGTACGGGACACATCGGCGCCTAAATTTAACAGGACAAGAATTAGCACTGCATTCGATGCTCCACCGGACTGCGGAGTGTCGCCTTTCGCAGCCTCCTTTTGTAGGGATTAAATCCCGTGGCTCATAACGTCAGTTGCACTGTAGGCGGTAAGGAAGAAGTTATCTGTCGTCGCTTTGGTGATTCTATCTTGCTTCCCCGCTCCGGCCATGCATCAGGATCATCGGAGCAGTACGGGACACGTCGGCGCCTAAAATAACAGGACAAGAATTAGCACTGCATTCGATGCTCCACCGGACTGCGGAGTGTCGCCTTTCGCAGCCTCCTTTTGTAGGGCTTAAACCCCGTGGCTCATAACGTCACTTGCAGTGTAGGCGGTGAGGGCGAAGTTATCTGTCGTCGCTTTGGTGCTTCTATCTTGCTTCCCCGCTCCGGCCGTGCATCAGGATCATCGGAGCAGTACGGGACACATCGGCGCCAAAAAGTAACAGGACAAGAATTAGCACTGCATTCGATGCTCCACCGGACTGCGGAGTGTCGCCTTTCGCAGCTTCCTTTTGTAGGGCGTTAATCCCGTGTCTCACGACGTCAATTGCACTGTAGGCGGTGAGGGCGAAGTTATCTGTCGTCGCTTTGGTGCTTCTATCTTGCTTCCCCGCTCCGGCCGTGCATCAGGATCATCGGACCAGTACGGGACACGTCGGCGCCTAAAAGTATCAGGACAAGAATTAGCACTGCATTCGATGCTCCACCGGACTGCGGAGAGTCGTCTTTCGCAGCTTCCTTTTGTAGGGCTTAAATCCCTTGACACATAACGTCACTGGCACTGTAGGCAGTGAGGGCGAAGTTATCTGTCGTCGCTTTGGTGCTTCTATCTTGCTTCCCCGCTCCGGCCGTGCATCAGGATCATCGGACCAGTACGAAACACGTCGGCGCCTAAAAGTAACAGGACAAGAATTAGCACTGCATTCGATGCTCCACCGGACTGCGGAGTGTCGCCTTTCGCAGCTTCCTTTTGTAGGGCTTAAATCCCGTGTCTCATGACGTCGATTGCACTGTAGGCGGTGAGGGCGAAGTTATCTGTCGTCGCATTGGTGCTTCTATCTTGCTTCCCCGCTCCGGCCGTGCATCAGGATCATCGGACCAGTACGGAACACGTCGGCGCCTAAAAGTAACAGGACAAGAATTAGCACTGCACTCGATTCTCCACCGGACTGTGGTGTGTCGCCTTCCGCAGCCTCCTTATGTAGGGCTTAAATCCCGTGGCTCATAACGTCACTTGCAGTGTAGGCTGTGAGGGCGAAGTTATCTGTCGTCGCTTTGGTGCTTCTATCTTGCTTCCCCGCTCCGGCCGTGCATCAGGATCATCGGACCAGTACGGGACACATCGGCGCCTAAAATTAACAGGACAAGAATTAGCACTGCATTCTATGCTCCACCGCACTGCGGAGTGTCGCCTTTCCCAGCTTCCTTTTGTAGGGCTTAAATCCTGTGTCTCACGACGTCAGTTGCACTGTAGGCGGTGACGGCGAAGTTATCTGTCGTCGCTTTGGTGCTTCTATCTTGCTTCCCCGCTCCGGCCGTGCATCAGGATCATCGGACCAGTACGGGACACGTCGGCGCCTAAAAGTAACAGGACAAGAATTAGCACTGCATTCGATGCTCCACCGGACTGCGGAGAGTCGTCTTTCGCAGCTTCCTTTTGTAGGGCTTAAATCCCTTGACACATAACGTCACTGGCACTGTAGGCAGTGAGGGCGAAGTTATCTGTCGTCGCTTTGGTGCTTCTATCTTGCTTCCCCGCTCCGGCCGTGCATCAGGATCATCGGACCAGTACGGGACACGTCGGCGCCTAAAATAACAGGACAAGAGTTAGGACTGCATTCGATGCTCCACCGGACTGCGGAGTGTCGCCTTTCGCAGCCTCTTTTTGTAGGGCTTGAATCCCGTGGCTCATAACGTCAGTTGCACTGTAGGCGGTAAGGGCGAAGTTATCTGTCGTCGCTTTGGTGCTTCTATCTTGCTTCCCCGCTCCGGCCGTGTATCGGAAGCATCGGACCAGTACGGTACACGTCGGCGCCTAAAATAACAGGACAAGAATTAGCACTGCATTCGATGCTCCACAGGACTGCTGAGTGTCGCCTTTCGCAGCTTCATTTTGTAGGGCTTAAATCCCGTGTCTCATGACGTCATTTGCACTGTAGGCGGTGAGGGCGAAGTTATCTGTCGTCGCTTTGGTGCTTCTATCTTGCTTCCCCGCTCCGGCCGTGCATCAGGACCATCGGACCAGTACGGAACACGTCGGCGCCTAAAAGTAACAGGACAAGAATTAGCACTGCACTCGATGCTCCACCGGACGGCGGTGTGTCGCCTTCCGCAGCCACCTTATGTAGGGCTTAAATCCCGTGGCTCATAACGTCACTTGCAGTGTAGGCTGTGAGGGCGAAGTTATCTGTCGTCGCTTTGGTGCTTCTAACTTGCTTCCCCGCTCCGGACGTGCATCAGGATCATCGGACCAGTACGGGACACATCGGCGCCTAAAATTAACCGGACAAGAATTAGCACTGCATTCGATGCTCCACCGGAATGCGGAGTGTCGCCTTTCGCAGCCTCCTTTTGTAGGGCTTAAATCCCGTGGCTCATAACGTCATTTGCACTGTAGGCGGTAAGGAAGAAGTTATCTGTCGTCGCTTTGGTAATTCTATCTTGCTTCCCCGCTCCGGCCATGCATCAGGATCATCGGACCAGTACGGGACACGTCGGCGCCTAAAATAACAGGTCAAGAATTAGCACTGCATTCGATGCTCCACCGGACTGCGGTGTGTCGCCTTCCGCAGCCTCTTTTTGTAGGGCTTAAACCCCGTGGCTCATAACGTCACTTGCAGTGTAGGCTGTGAGGGCGAAGTAATTTGTCGTCGCTTTGGTGCTTCTATCTTGCTTCCCCGCTCCGGCCGTGCATCAGGACCATCGGACCAGTACGGAACACGTCGGCGCCTAAAAGTAACAGGACAAGAATTAGCACTGCACTCGATGCTCCACCGGACTGCGGTGTGTCGCCTTCCGCAGCCTCCTTATGTAGGGCTTAAATCCCGTGGCTCATAACGTCACTTGCAGTGTAGGCTGTGAGGGCGAAGTTATCTGTCGTCGCTTTGGTGCTTCTATCTTGCTTCCCCGCTCCGGCCGTGCATCAGGATCATCGGACCAGTACGGGACACATCGGCGCCTAAAATTAACTGGACAAGAATTAGCACTGCATTCGATGCTCCACCGGAATGCGGAGTGTCGCCTTTCGCAGCCTCCTTTTGTAGGGCCTAAATCCCGTGGCTCATAACGTCAGTTGCACTGTAGGCTGTGAGGGCAAAGTTATCGGTCGTCGCTTTGGTGCTTCTATCTTTCTTCCGCGCTACGGCCGTGCGTCAGGATCATCGGACCAGTACGGGACACGTCGGCGCCAAGAAGAAACAGGACAAGAATTGGGACTGCATTCGATGCTCCACCGGACTGCGGAGTGTCGCCTTTCGCAGCCTCCTTTTGTAGGGCTTAAATCCCGTGGCTCATAACGTCAGTTGCACTGTAGGCGGTAAGGAAGAAGTTATCTGTCGTCGCTTTGGTGATTCTATCTTGCTTCCCCGCTCCGGCCATGCATCAGGATCATCGGACCAGTACGGGACACGTCGGCGCCTAAAATAACAGGACAAGAATTAGCACTGCATTCGATGCTCCACCGGACTGCGGTGTGTCGCCTTCCGCAGCCTCTTTTTGTAGGGCTTAAACCCCGTGGCTCATAACGTCACTTGCAGTGTATTTTGTGAGGGCGAAGTTATTTGTCGTCGCTTTGGTGCTTCTATCTTGCTTCCCGGCTCCGGCCGTGCATCAGGATCATCGGACCAGTACGGGACACATCGGCGCCTAAAAGTAACAGGACAAGAATAAGCACTGCATTCGATGCTCCACCGGACTGCGGAGTGTCGCCTTTCGCAGCCTCCTTTTGTAGGGCCTAAATCCCGTGGCTCATAACGTCAGTTGCATTGTAGGCAGTGACGGCGAAGTTATCTGTCGTCGCTTTGTTGCTTCTATCTTGCTTCCCCGCTCAGGCCGTGCATCAGGATCATCGGACTAGTACGGGGCACGTCGCGCCTAAAAGTAACAGGACAAGAATTAGCACTGCCTTCGATGCTCCACCGGACAGCGGAGTGTCGCCTTTCGCAGCTTCCTTTTGTAGGGCTTAAATCCCGTGCCTCATGACGTCAGTTGCACTGTAGGCGGTGAGGGCGAAGTTATCTGTCGTCGCTTTGGTGCTTCTATCTTGCTTCCCCGCTCCGGCCGTGCATCAGGATCATCGGACCAGTACGGAACACGTCGGCGCCTAAAAGTAAAAGGACAAGAATTAGCACTGCACTCGATGCTCCACCGGACTGCGGAGTGTCGCCTCTCGGAGCTTCCTTTTGTAGGACTTAAATTCCGTGGCTCATGACGTCAGTTGCACTGTAGGCGGTAAGGGCGAAGTTATCTGTCGTCGCTTTGGTGATTCTATCTTGCTTCCCCGCTCCGGCCGTGCATCAGGATCATCGGACCAGTACGGGACACATCGGCGCCTAAAATTAACAGGACAAGAATTAGCACTGCATTCGATGCTCCACCGGACTGCGGAGTGTCGCCTTTCGCAGCCTCCTTTTGTAGGGCCTAAATCCCGTGGCTCATAACGTCAGTTGCACTGTAGGCTGTGAGGGCGAAGTTATCTGTCGTCGCTTTGGTGCTCCTTTCTTCCCCACTCCGGCCGTGCGTCAGGATCATCGGACCAGTACGGGACACATCGGCGCCTAAATTTAACAGGACAAGAATTAGCACTGCATTCGATGCTCCACCGGACTGCGGAGTGTCGCCTTTCGCAGCCTCCTTTTGTAGGGATTAAATCCCGTGGCTCATAACGTCAGTTGCACTGTAGGCGGTAAGGAAGAACTTATCGGTCGTCGCTTTGGTGATTCTATCTTGCTTCCCCGCTCCGGCCATGCATCAGGATCATCGGACCAGTCCGGGACACGTCGGCGCCTAAAATAACAGGACAAGAATTAGCACTGCATTCGATGCTCCACCGGACTGCGGAGTGTCGCCTTTCGCAGCCTCCTTTTGTAGGGCCTAAATCCCGTGGCTCATAACGTCAGTTGCACTGTAGGCTGTGAGGGCGAAGTTATCTGTCGTCGCTTTGGTGCTTCTTTCTTCCCCACTCCGGCCGTGCGTCAGGATCATCGGACCAGTACGGGACACATCGGCGCCTAAATTTAAGAGGTCAAGAATTAGCACTGCATTCGATGCTCCACCGGAATGCGGAGTGTCGCCTTTCGCAGCCTCCTTTTGTAGGGCCTAAATCCCGTGGCTCATAACGTCACTTGCAGTGTAGGCTGTGAGGGCGAAGTTATTTGTCGTCGCTTTGGTGCTTCTATCTTGCTTCCCCGCTCCGGCCGTGCATCAGGATCATCGGACCAGTACGGGACACATCGGCGCCTAAAAGTAACAGGACAAGAATAAGCACTGCATTCGATGCTCCACCGGACTGCGGAGTGTCGCCTTTCGCAGCCTCCTTTTTTAGGGCCTAAATCCCGTGGCTCATGACGTCAGTTGCATTGTAGGCAGTGACGGCGAAGTTATCTGTCGTCGCTTTGGTGCTTCTATCTTGCTTCCCCGCTCAGGCCGTGCATCAGGATCATCGGACTAGTACGGGGCACGTCGCGCCTAAAAGTAACAGGACAAGAATTAGCACTGCCTTCGATGCTCCACCGGACAGCGGAGTGTCGCCTTTCGCAGCTTCCTTTTGTAGGGCTTAAATCCCGTGCCTCATGACGTCAGTTGCACTGTAGGCGGTGAGGGCGAAGTTATCTGTCGTCGCTTTGGTGCTTCTATCTTGCTTCCCCGCTCCGGCCGTGCATCAGGATCATCGGACCAGTACGGAACACGTCGGCGCCTAAAAGTAAAAGGACAAGAATTAGCACTGCATTCGATGCTCCACCGGACTGCGGAGTGTCGCCTCTCGGAGCTTCCTTTTGTAGGGCTTAAATTCCGTGGCTCATGACGTCAGTTGCACTGTAGGCGGTAAGGGCGAAGTTATCTGTCGTCGCTTTGGTGATTCTATCTTGCTTCCCCGCTCCGGCCGTGCATCAGGATCATCGGACCAGTACGAAACACGTCGGCACCTAAAAGTAACAGGACAAGAATTAGCACTGCACTCGATGCTCCACCGGACTGCGGTGTGTCGCCTTCCGCAGCCTCCTTATGTAGGGCTTAAATCCCGTGGCTCATAACGTCACTTGCAGTGTAGGCGGTAAGGAAGAAGTTATCTGTCGTCGCTTTGGTGATTCTATCTTGCTTCCCCGCTCCGGCCATGCATCAGGATCATCGGACCAGTACGGGGCACGTCGGCGCCTAAAATAACAGGACAAGAATTAGCGCTGCATTCGATGCTCCACCGGACTGCGGTGTGTCGCCTTCCGCAGCCTCCTTTTGTAGGGCTTAAACCCCGTGGCTCATAACGTCACTTGCAGTGTAGGCTGTGAGGGCGAAGTTATCTGTCGTCGCTTTGGTGCTTCTATCTTGCTTCCCCGCTCCGGCCGTGCATCAGGATCATCGGAGCAGTACGGGACACATCGGCGCCAAAAAGTAACAGGACAAGAATTAGCACTGCATTCGATGCTCCACCGGACTGCGGAGTGTCGCCTTTCGCAGCTTCCTTTTGTAGGGCTTAAATCCAGTGTCTCATGACGTCAATTGCACTGTAGGCGGTGAGGGCGAAGTTATCTGTCGTCGCTTTGGTGCTTCTATCTTGCTTCCCCGCTCCGGCCGTGCATCAGGATCATCGGACCAGTACGGAACACGTCGGCGCCTAAAAGTAACAGGACAAGAATTAGCACTGCACTCGATTCTCCACCGGACTGTGGTGTGTCGCCTTCCGCAGCCTCCTTATGTAGGGCTTAAATCCCGTGGCTCATAACGTCACTTGCAGTGTAGGCTGTGAGGGCGAAGTTATCTGTCGTCGCTTTGGTGCTTCTATCTTGCTTCCCCGCTCCGGCCGTGCATCAGGATCATCGGACCAGTACGGGACACATCGGCGCCTAAAATTAACAGGACAAGAATTAGCACTGCATTCGATGCTCCACCGGACTGCGGAGTGTCGCCTTTCGCAGCCTCCTTTTGTAGGGCCTAAATCCCGTGGCTCATAACGTCAGTTGCACTGTAGGCTGTGAGGGCGAAGTTATCTGTCGTCGCTTTGGTGCTCCTTTCTTCCCCACTCCGGCCGTGCGTCAGGATCATCGGACCAGTACGGGACACATCGGCGCCTAAATTTAACAGGACAAGAATTAGCACTGCATTCGATGCTCCACCGGACTGCGGAGTGTCGCCTTTCGCAGCCTCCTTTTGTAGGGATTAAATCCCGTGGCTCATAACGTCAGTTGCACTGTAGGCGGTAAGGAAGAAGTTATCGGTCGTCGCTTTGGTGATTCTATCTTGCTTCCCCGCTCCGGCCATGCATCAGGATCATCGGACCAGTACGGGACACGTCGGCGCCTAAAATAACAGGACAAGAATTAGCACTGCATTCGATGCTCCACCGGACTGTGGAGTGTCGCCTTTCGCAGCCTCCTTTTGTAGGGCCTAAATCCCGTGGCTCATAACGTCAGTTGCACTGTAGGCTGTGAGGGCGAAGTTATCTGTCGTCGCTTTGGTGCTTCTTTCTTCCCCACTCCGGCCGTGCGTCAGGATCATCGGACCAGTACGGGACACATCGGCGCCTAAATTTAAGAGGTCAAGAATTAGCACTGCATTCGATGCTCCACCGGAATGCGGAGTGTCGCCTTTCGCAGCCTCCTTTTGTAGGGCCTAAATCCCGTGGCTCATAACGTCACTTGCAGTGTAGGCTGTGAGGGCGAAGTTATTTGTCGTCGCTTTGGTGCTTCTATCTTGCTTCCCCGCTCCGGCCGTGCATCAGGATCATCGGACCAGTACGGGACACATCGGCGCCTAAAAGTAACAGGACAAGAATAAGCACTGCATTCGATGCTCCACCGGACTGCGGAGTGTCGCCTTTCGCAGCCTCCTTTTTTAGGGCCTAAATCCCGTGGCTCATGACGTCAGTTGCATTGTAGGCAGTGACGGCGAAGTTATCTGTCGTCGCTTTGGTGCTTCTATCTTGCTTCCCCGCTCAGGCCGTGCATCAGGATCATCGGACTAGTACGGGGCACGTCGCGCCTAAAAGTAACAGGACAAGAATTAGCACTGCCTTCGATGCTCCACCGGACAGCGGAGTGTCGCCTTTCGCAGCTTCCTTTTGTAGGGCTTAAATCCCGTGCCTCATGACGTCAGTTGCACTGTAGGCGGTGAGGGCGAAGTTATCTGTCGTCGCTTTGGTGCTTCTATCTTGCTTCCCCGCTCCGGCCGTGCATCAGGATCATCGGACCAGTACGGAACACGTCGGCGCCTAAAAGTAAAAGGACAAGAATTAGCACTGCATTCGATGCTCCACCGGACTGCGGAGTGTCGCCTCTCGGAGCTTCCTTTTGTAGGGCTTAAATTCCGTGGCTCATGACGTCAGTTGCACTGTAGGCGGTAAGGGCGAAGTTATCTGTCGTCGCTTTGGTGATTCTATCTTGCTTCCCCGCTCCGGCCGTGCATCAGGATCATCGGACCAGTACGAAACACGTCGGCGCCTAAAAGTAACAGGACAAGAATTAGCACTGCACTCGATGCTCCACCGGACTGCGGTGTGTCGCCTTCCGCAGCCTCCTTATGTAGGGCTTAAATCCCGTGGCTCATAACGTCACTTGCAGTGTAGGCGGTAAGGAAGAAGTTATCTGTCGTCGCTTTGGTTATTCTATCTTGCTTCCCCGCTCCGGCCATGCATCAGGATCATCGGACCAGTACGGGACACGTCGGCGCCTAAAATAACAGGACAAGAATTAGCGCTGCATTCGATGCTCCACCGGACTGCGGTGTGTCGCCTTCCGCAGCCTCCTTTTGTAGGGCTTAAACCCCGTGGCTCATAACGTCACTTGCAGTGTAGGCTGTGAGGGCGAAGTTATCTGTCGTCGCTTTGGTGCTTCTATCTTGCTTCCCCGCTCCGGCCGTGCATCAGGATCATCGGAGCAGTACGGGACACATCGGCGCCAAAAAGTAACAGGACAAGAATTAGCACTGCATTCGATGCTCCACCGGACTGCGGAGTGTCGCCTTTCGCAGCTTCCTTTTGTAGGGCTTAAATCCAGTGTCTCATGACGTCAATTGCACTGTAGGCGGTGAGGGCGAAGTTATCTGTCGTCGCTTTGGTGCTTCTATCTTGCTTCCCCGCTCCGGCCGTGCATCAGGATCATCGGACCAGTACGGAACACGTCGGCGCCTAAAATAACAGGACAAGAATTAGCACTGCACTCGATTCTCCACCGGACTGTGGTGTGTCGCCTTCCGCAGCCTCCTTATGTAGGGCTTAAATCCCGTGGCTCATAACGTCACTTGCAGTGTAGGCTGTGAGGGCGAAGTTATCTGTCGTCGCTTTGGTGCTTCTATCTTGCTTCCCCGCTCCGGCCGTGCATCAGGATCATCGGACCAGTACGGGACACATCGGCGCCTAAAATTAACAGGACAAGAATTAGCACTGCATTCTATGCTCCACCGGACTGCGGAGTGTCGCCTTTCGCAGCTTCCTTTTGTAGGGCTTAAATCCTGTGTCTCACGACGTCAGTTGCACTGTAGGCGGTGACGGCGAAGTTATCTGTCGTCGCTTTGGTGCTTCTATCTTGCTTCCCCGCTCCGGCCGTGCATCAGGATCATCGGACCAGTACGGGACACGTCGGCGCCTAAAATAACAGGACAAGAGTTAGGACTGCATTCGATGCTCCACCGGACTGCGGAGTGTCGCCTTTCGCAGCCTCTTTTTGTAGGGCTTAAATCCCGTGGCTCATAACGTCAGTTGCACTGTAGGCGGTAAGGGCGAAGTTATCTGTCGTCGCTTTGGTGCTTCTATCTTGCTTCCCCGCTCCGGCCGTGTATCGGAAGCATCGGACCAGTACGGGACACGTCGGCGCCTAAAATAACAGGACAAGAATTAGCACTGCATTCGATGCTCCACAGGACTGCGGAGTGTCGCCTTTCGCAGCTTCATTTTGTAGGGCTTAAATCCCGTGTCTCATGACGTCAGTTGCACTGTAGGCGGTGAGGGCGAAGTTATCTGTCGTCGCGTTGGTGCTTCTATCTTGCTTCCCCGCTCCGGCCGTGTATCGGAAGCATCGGACCAGTACGGGACACGTCGGCGCCTAAAATAACAGGACAAGAATTAGCACTGCATTCGATGCTCCACAGGACTGCGGAGTGTCGCCTTTCGCAGCTTCATTTTGTAGGGCTTAAACACGTGTCTCATGACGTCAGTTGCACTGTAGGCGGTGAGGGCGAAGTTATCTGTCGTCGCTTTGGTGCTTCTATCTTGCTTCCCCGCTCCGGCCGTGCATCAGGACCATCGGACCAGTACGGAACACGTCGGCGCCTAAAAGTAACAGGACAAGAATTAGCACTGCACTCGATGCTCCACCGGACTGCGGTGTGTCGCCTTCCGCAGCCTCCTTTTGTAGGGCTTAAATCCCGTGGCTCATAACGTCAGTTGCACTGTAGGCGGTAAGGAAGAAGTTATCTGTCGTCGCTTTGGTGATTCTATCTTGCTTCCCCGCTCAGGCCGTGCATCAGGATCATCGGACTAGTACGGGGCACGTCGCGCCTAAAAGTAACAGGACAAGAATTAGCACTGCATTCGATGCTCCACCGGACAGCGGAGTGTCGCCTTTCGCAGCTTCCTTTTGTAGGGCTTAAATCCCGTGCCTCATGACGTCAGTTGCACTGTAGGCGGTGAGGGCGAAGTTATCTGTCGTCGCTTTGGTGCTTCTATCTTGCTTCCCCGCTCCGGCCGTGCATCAGGATCATCGGACCAGTACGGAACACGTCGGCGCCTAAAAGTAAAAGGACAAGAATTAGCACTGCACTCGATGCTCCACCGGACTGTGGAGTGTCGCCTCTCGGAGCTTTCTTTTGTAGGGCTTAAATTCCGTGGCTCATGACGTCAGTTGCACTGTAGGCGGTAAGGGCGAAGTTATCTGTCGTCGCTTTGGTGATTCTATCTTGCTTCCCCGCTCCGGCCGTGCATCAGGATCATCGGACCAGTACGGGACACATCGGCGCCTAAAATTAACAGGACAAGAATTAGCACTGCATTCGATGCTCCACCGGACTGCGGAGTGTCGCCTTTCGCAGCCTCCTTTTGTAGGGCCTAAATCCCGTGGCTCATAACGTCAGTTGCACTGTAGGCTGTGAGGGCGAAGTTATCTGTCGTCGCATTGGTGCTTCTTTCTTCCCCACTCCGGCCGGCGCGTCAGGATCATCGGACCACTACGGGACACATCGGCGCCTAAATTTAACAGGACAAGAATTAGCACTGCATTCGATGCTCCACCGGACTGCGGAGTGTCGCCTTTCGCAGCCTCCTTTTGTAGGGATTAAATCCCGTGGCTCATAACGTCAGTTGCACTGTAGGCGGTAAGGAAGAAGTTATCTGTCATCGCTTTGGTGATTCAATCTTGCTTCCCCGCTCCGGCCATGCATCAGGATCATCGGACCAGTACGGGACACGTCGGCGCCTAAAATAACAGGACAAGAATTAGCACTGCATTCGATGCTCCACCGGACTGCGGTGTGTCGCCTTCCGCAGCCTTCTTTTGTAGGGCTTAAACCCCGTGGCTCATAACGTCACTTGCAGTGTAGGCTGTGAGGGTGAAGTTTTCTGTCGTCGCTTTGGTGCTTCTATCTTGCTTCCCCGCTCCGGCCGTGCATCAGGATCATCGGACTAGTACGGGGCACATCGGCGCCAAAAATTAACCAGACAAGAATTAGCACTGCATTCGATGCTCCACCGGAATGCGGAGTGTCGCCTTACGCAGCTTCTTTTTGTAGGGCTCAAATCCCGTGGCTCATAACGTCAGTTGCACTGTAGGCGGTAAGGAAGAAGTTATCTGTCGTCGCTTTGGTGATTCTATCTTGCTTCCCCGCTCCGGCCATGCATCAGGATCATCGGACCAGTACGGGACACGTCGGCGCCTAAAATAACAGGACAAGAATTAGCACTGCATTCGATGCTCCACCGGACTGCGGTGTGTCGCCTTCCGCAGCCTTCTTTTGTAGGGCTTAAACCCCGTGGCTCATAACGTCACTTGCAGTGTAGGCTGTGAGCGTGAAGTTTTCTGTCGTCGCTTTGGTGCTTCTATCTTGCTTCCCCGCTCCGGCCGTGCATCAGGATCATCGGACTAGTACGGGGCACATCGGCGCCTAAAATTAACCGGACAAGAATTAGCACTGCATTCGATGCTCCACCGGAATGCGGAGTGTCGCCTTTCGCAGCCTCCTTTTGTAGGGCCTAAATCCCGTGGCTCATGACGTCAGTTGCAGTGTAGGCGGTGAGGGCGAAGTTATCTATCGTCGCTTTGGTGCTTCTATCTTGCTTCCCCGCTCCGTCGGCGCCTAAAATAACAGGACAAGGATTAGCACTGCATTCGATGCTCCACAGGACTGCGGAGTGTCGCCTTTCGCAGCTTCATTTTGTAGGGCTTAAATCCCGTGTTTCATGACGTCAGTTGCACTGTAGGCGGTGAGGGCGAAGTTATCTGTCGTCGCTTTGGTGCTTCTATCTTGCTTCCCCGCTCCGGCCGTGCATCAGGATCATCGGACCAGTACGAAACACGTCGGCGCCTAAAATAACAGGACAAGAATTAGCACTGCACTCGATGCTCCACCGGACTGCGGTGTGTCGCCTTCCGTAGCCTCCTTATGTAGGGCTTAAATCCCATGGCTCATAACGTCACTTGCAGTGTAGGCTGTGAGGGCGAAGTTATCTGT
Source organism: Amblyomma americanum (assembly GCF_052857255.1). Classification (NCBI taxonomy): domain Eukaryota; kingdom Metazoa; phylum Arthropoda; class Arachnida; order Ixodida; family Ixodidae; genus Amblyomma; species Amblyomma americanum. The sequence continues at coordinate 6,545,512 of NC_135499.1, forward strand.
CGTCGCTTTGGTGCTTCTATCTTGCTTCCCCGCTCCGGCCGTGCATCAGGATCATCGGAGCAGTACGGGACACATCGGCGCCAAAAAGTAACAGGACAAGAATTAGCACTGCATTCGATGCTCCACCGGACTGTGGTGTGTCGCCTTCCGCAGCCTCCTTATGTAGGGCTTAAATCCCGTGGCTCATAACGTCACTTGCAGTGTAGGCTGTGAGGGCGAAGTTATCTGTCGTCGCTTTGGTGCTTCTATCTTGCTTCCCCGCTCCGGCCGTGCATCAGGATCATCGGACCAGTACGGGACACATCGGCGCCTAAAATTAACAGGACAAGAATTAGCACTGCATTCTATGCTCCACCGGACTGCGGAGTGTCGCCTTTCGCAGCTTCCTTTTGTAGGGCTTAAATCCTGTGTCTCACGACGTCAGTTGCACTGTAGGCGGTGACGGCGAAGTTATCTGTCGTCGCTTTGGTGCTTCTATCTTGCTCCCCCGCTCCGGCCGTGCATCAGGATCATCGGACCAGTACGGGACACGTCGGCGCCTAAAAGTAACAGGACAAGAATTAGCACTGCATTCGATGCTCCACCGGACTGCGGAGAGTCGTCTTTCGCAGCTTCCTTTTGTAGGGCTTAAATCCCTTGACACATAACGTCACTGGCAGTGTAGGCAGTGAGGGCGTAGTTATCTGTCGTCGCTTTGGTGCTTCTATCTTGCTTCCCCGCTCCGGCCGTGCATCAGGATCATCGGACCAGTACGGGACACGTCGGCGCCTAAAATAACAGGACAAGAGTTAGGACTGCATTCGATGCTCCACCGGACTGCGGAGTGTCGCCTTTCGCAGCCTCTTTTTGTAGGGCTTAAATCCCGTGGCTCATAACGTCAGTTGCACTGTAGGCGGTAAGGGCGAAGTTATCTGTCGTCGCTTTGGTGCTTCTATCTTGCTTCCCCGCTCCGGCCGTGTATCGGAAGCATCGGACCAGTACGGGACAAGCGGCGCCTAAAATAACAGGACAAGAATTAGCACTGCATTCGATTCTCCACAGGACTGCGGAGTGTCGCCTTTCGCAGCTTCATTTTGTAGGGCTTAAATCCCGTGTCTCATGACGTCAGTTGCAGTGCAGGCTGTGAGGGCGATGTTATCTGTCGTCGCTTTGGTGCTTCTATCTTGCTTCCCCGCTCCGGCCGTGCATCAGGATTATTGGACCAGTACGGGACACGTCGCAGCCTAAATGTAACAGGACAAGAATTAGCACTGCATTCGATGCTCCACCGGACTGCGGAGTGTCGCCTTTCGCAGCTTCCTTTTGTAGGGCTTAATTCCCGTGTCTCATGACGTCTGTTGCAGTGTAGGCGGTGACGGCGAAGTTATCTGTCGTCGCTTTGGTGCTTCTAACTTGCTACCCCGCTCCGGCCGTGCATCAGGATCATCGGACCAGTACGGGACACGTCAGCGCCTAAAAGTAACGGGACAAAAATTAGCACTGCAGACGATGCTCCACCGGACTGCGGAGTGTCGCCTTTCGCAGCCTCCTTTTGTAGGGCTTAAATCCCGTGGCTCATGACGTCAGTTGCACTGTAGGCGATGAGGGCGATGTTATCTGTCGTCGCTTTTGTGCTTCTATCTTGCTTCCCCGCTCCGGCCATGCATCAGGATCATCGGACCAGTACGGGACACGTCGGCGCCTTAAAGTAACAGGACAAGAATTAGCACTGCATTCGATGCTCCATCGGACTGCGGAGTGTCGCCTTTCGCAGCCTCCTTTTGTAGGGCTTAAATGCGTGGCTCATGACGTCAGTTGCACTGTAGGCGGTGAACGCGAAGTTATCTGTCGTCGCTTTCGTGCTTCTATCTTGCTTCCCCGCTCCGGCAGTGCGTCAGGATCATCGGACCAGTACGGGACAAGTTGGCGCCTAAAATAACAGGACAAGAATTAGCACTGCATTCGATGCTCGACCGGACTGCGGAGTGTCGCCTTTCGCAGCCTCCTTTTGTAGGGCTTAAATGCGTGGCTCATGACGTCAGTTGCACTGTAGGCGGTGAACGCAATGTTATCTGTCGTCGCTTTGGTGCTTCTATCTTGCTTCCCCGCTCCGGCCGTGTATCGGAAGCATCGGACCAGTACGGGACACGTCGGCGCCTAAAATAACAGGACAAGAATTAGCACTGCATTCGATGCTCCACAGGACTGCGGAGTGTCGCCTTTCGCAGCTTCATTTTGTAGGGCTTAAATCCCGTGTCTCATGACGTCAGTTGCACTGTAGGCGGTGAGGGCGAAGTTATCTGTCGTCGCGTTGGTGCTTCTATCTTGCTTCCCCGCTCCGGCCGTGTATCGGAAGCATCGGACCAGTACGGGACACGTCGGCGCCTAAAATAACAGGACAAGAATTAGCACTGCATTCGATGCTCCACAGGACTGCGGAGTGTCGCCTTTCGCAGCTTCATTTTGTAGGGCTTAAACACGTGTCTCATGACGTCAGTTGCACTGTAGGCGGTGAGGGCGAAGTTATCTGTCGTCGCTTTGGTGCTTCTATCTTGCTTCCCCGCTCCGGCCGTGCATCAGGACCATCGGACCAGTACGGAACACGTCGGCGCCTAAAAGTAACAGGACAAGAATTAGCACTGCACTCGATGCTCCACCGGACTGCGGTGTGTCGCCTTCCGCAGCCTCCTTTTGTAGGGCTTAAATCCCGTGGCTCATAACGTCAGTTGCACTGTAGGCGGTAAGGAAGAAGTTATCTGTCGTCGCTTTGGTGATTCTATCTTGCTTCCCCGCTCAGGCCGTGCATCAGGATCATCGGACTAGTACGGGGCACGTCGCGCCTAAAAGTAACAGGACAAGAATTAGCACTGCATTCGATGCTCCACCGGACAGCGGAGTGTCGCCTTTCGCAGCTTCCTTTTGTAGGGTTTAAATCCCGTGCCTCATGACGTCAGTTGCACTGTAGGCGGTGAGTGCGAAGTTATCTGTCGTCGCTTTGGTGCTTCTATCTTGCTTCCCCGCTCCGGCCGTGCATCAGGATCATCGGACCAGTACGGAACACGTCGGCGCCTAAAAGTAAAAGGACAAGAATTAGCACTGCACTCGATGCTCCACCGGACTGTGGAGTGTCGCCTCTCGGAGCTTCCTTTTGTAGGGCTTAAATTCCGTGGCTCATGACGTCAGTTGCACTGTAGGCGGTAAGGGCGAAGTTATCTGTCGTCGCTTTGGTGATTCTATCTTGCTTCCCCGCTCCGGCCGTGCATCAGGATCATCGGACCAGAACGGGACACATCGGCGCCTAAAATTAACAGGACAAGAATTAGCACTGCATTCGATGCTCCACCGGACTGCGGAGTGTCGCCTTTCGCAGCCTCCTTTTGTAGGGCCTAAATCCCGTGGCTCATAACGTCAGTTGCACTGTAGGCTGTGAGGGCGAAGTTATCTGTCGTCGCATTGGTGCTTCTTTCTTCCCCACTCCGGCCGGCGCGTCAGGATCATCGGACCACTACGGGACACATCGGCGCCTAAAATAACAGGACAAGAATTAGCACTGCATTCGATGCTCCACCGGACTGCGGTGTGTCGCCTTCCGCAGCCTTCTTTTGTAGGGCTTAAACCCCGTGGCTCATAACGTCACTTGCAGTGTAGGCTGTGAGGGTGAAGTTTTCTGTCGTCGCTTTGGTGCTTCTATCTTGCTTCCCCGCTCCGGCCGTGCATCAGGATCATCGGACTAGTACGGGGCACATCGGCGCCAAAAATTAACCAGACAAGAATTAGCACTGCATTCGATGCTCCACCGGAATGCGGAGTGTCGCCTTACGCAGCTTCCTTTTGTAGGGCTCAAATCCCGTGGCTCATAACGTCAGTTGCACTGTAGGCGGTAAGGAAGAAGTTATCTGTCGTCGCTTTGGTGATTCTATCTTGCTTCCCCGCTCCGGCCATGCATCAGGATCATCGGACCAGTACGGGACACGTCGGCGCCTAAAATAACAGGACAAGAATTAGCACTGCATTCGATGCTCCACCGGACTGCGGTGTGTCGCCTTCCGCAGCCTTCTTTTGTAGGGCTTAAACCCCGTGGCTCATAACGTCACTTGCAGTGTAGGCTGTGAGCGTGAAGTTTTCTGTCGTCGCTTTGGTGCTTCTATCTTGCTTCCCCGCTCCGGCCGTGCATCAGGATCATCGGACTAGTACGGGGCACATCGGCACCTAAAATTAACCGGACAAGAATTAGCACTGCATTCGATGCTCCACCGGAATGCGGAGTGTCGCCTTTCGCAGCCTCCTTTTGTAGGGCCTAAATCCCGTGGCTCATGACGTCAGTTGCAGTGTAGGCGGTGAGGGCGAAGTTATCTATCGTCGCTTTGGTGCTTCTATCTTGCTTCCCCGCTCCGTCGGCGCCTAAAATAACAGGACAAGGATTAGCACTGCATTCGATGCTCCACAGGACTGCGGAGTCTCGCCTTTCGCAGCTTCATTTTGTAGGGCTTAAATCCCGTGTTTCATGACGTCAGTTGCACTGTAGGCGGTGAGGGCGAAGTTATCTGTCGTCGCTTTGGTGCTTCTATCTTGCTTCCCCGCTCCGGCCGTGCATCAGGATCATCGGACCAGTACGAAACACGTCGGCGCCTAAAAGTAACAGGACAAGAATTAGCACTGCACTCGATGCTCCACCGGACTGCGGTGTGTCGCCTTCCGTAGCCTCCTTATGTAGGGCTTAAATCCCATGGCTCATAACGTCACTTGCAGTGTAGGCTGTGAGGGCGAAGTTATCTGTCGTCGCTTTGGTGCTTCTATCTTGCTTCCCCGCTCCGGCCGTGCATCAGGATCATCGGAGCAGTACGGGACACATCGGCGCCAAAATTAACAGGACAAGAATTAGCACTGCATTCGATGCTCCACCGGACTGTGGTGTGTCGCCTTCCGCAGCCTCCTTATGTAGGGCTTAAATCCCGTGGCTCATAACGTCACTTGCAGTGTAGGCTGTGAGGGCGAAGTTATCTGTCGTCGCTTTGGTGCTTCTATCTTGCTTCCCCGCTCCGGCCGTGCATCAGGATCATCGGACCAGTAAGGGACACATCGGCGCCTAAAATTAACAGGACAAGAATTAGCACTGCATTCTATGCTCCACCGGACTGCGGAGTGTCGCCTTTCGCAGCTTCCTTTTGTAGGGCTTAAATCCTGTGTCTCACGACGTCAGTTGCACTGTAGGCGGTGACGGCGAAGTTATCTGTCGTCGCTTTGGTGCTTCTATCTTGCTCCCCCGCTCCGGCCGTGCATCAGGATCATCGGACCAGTACGGGACACGTCGGCGCCTAAAAGTAACAGGACAAGAATTAGCACTGCATTCGATGCTCCACCGGACTGCGGAGAGTCCTCTTTCGCAGCTTCCTTTTGTAGGGCTTAAATCCCTTGACACATAACGTCACTGGCAGTGTAGGCAGTGAGGGCGTAGTTATCTGTCGTCGCTTTGGTGCTTCTATCTTGCTTCCCCGCTCCGGCCGTGCATCAGGATCATCGGACCAGTACGGGACACGTCGGCGCCTAAAATAACAGGACAAGAGTTAGGACTGCATTCGATGCTCCACCGGACTGCGGAGTGTCGCCTTTCGCAGCCTCTTTTTGTAGGGCTTAAATCCCGTGGCTCATAACGTCAGTTGCACTGTAGGCGGTAAGGGCGAAGTTATCTGTCGTCGCTTTGGTGCTTCTATCTTGCTTCCCCGCTCCGGCCGTGTATCGGAAGCATCGGACCAGTACGGGACACGTCGGCGCCTAAAATAACAGGACAAGAATTAGCACTGCATTCGATGCTCCACAGGACTGCGGAGTGTCGCCTTTCGCAGCTTCATTTTGTAGGGCTTAAATCCCGTGTCTCATGACGTCAGTTGCAGTGCAGGCTGTGAGGGCGATGTTATCTGTCGTCGCTTTGGTGCTTCTATCTTGCTTCCCCGCTCCGGCCGTGCATCAGGATCATCGGACCAGTACGGGACACGTCGCAGCCTAAATGTAACAGGACAAGAATTAGCACTGCATTCGATGCTCCACCGGACTGCGGAGTGTCGCCTTTCGCAGCTTCCTTTTGTAGGGCTTAATTCCCGTGTCTCATGACGTCTGTTGCAGTGTAGGCGGTGACGGCGAAGTTATCTGTCGTCGCTTTGGTGCTTCTAACTTGCTACCCCGCTCCGGCCGTGCATCAGGATCATCGGACCAGTACGGGACACGTCAGCGCCTAAAAGTAACGGGACAAAAATTAGCACTGCAGACGATGCTCCACCGGACTGCGGAGTGTCGCCTTTCGCAGCCTCCTTTTGTAGCGCTTAAATCCCGTGGCTCATGACGTCAGTTGCACTGTAGGCGATGAGGGCGAAGTTATCTGTCGTCGCTTTTGTGCTTCTATCTTGCTTCCCCGCTCCGGCCATGCATCAGGATCATCGGACCAGTACGGGACACGTCGGCGCCTTAAAGTAACAGGACAAAAATTAGCACTGCAGACGATGCTCCATCGGACTGCGGAGTGTCGCCTTTCGCAGCCTCCTTTTGTAGGGCTTAAATGCGTGGCTCATGACGTCAGTTGCACTGTAGGCGGTGAACGCGAAGTTATCTGTCGTCGCTTTCGTGCTTCTATCTTGCTTCCCCGCTCCGGCAGTGCATCAGGATCATCGGACCAGTACGGGACAAGTTGGCGCCTAAAATAACAGGACAAAAATTAGCACTGCATTCGATGCTCGACCGGACTGCGGAGTGTCGCCTTTCGCAGCCTCCTTTTGTAGGGCTCAAATCCCGTGGCTCATGACGTCAGTTGCACTGTAGGCGGTGAACGCAATGTTATCTGTCGTCGCGTTGGTGCTTCTATCTTGCTTCCCCGCTCCGGCCGTGCATCAGTATCATCGGACCAGTACGGGACACGTCGGCGCCTAAAATGACAGGACAACAATTATCACTGCATTCGATGCTCCACCGGGCTGCGGAGTGTCGCCTATCGCAGCCTCCTTTTATAGGGCTTAAATCCCGTGGCTCATGACGTCAGTTGTACTGTAGGCGGTGAGGGCGAAGTTATCTGTCGTCGCTTTGGTGCTGCTATCTTGCTTCCCCGCTCCGGCCGTGCATCAGGATCATCGAACCAGTACGGGACACGTCGGTGCCTTAAAGTAACAGGACAAGAATTACCACTGCATTCGATTCTCCACTGGTCTGCGGAGTGTCGCCTTTCGCAGCCTCCTTTTGTAGGGCTTAAATCCCGTGGCTCATGACGTCAGTTGCACTGTAGGCGGTGAGCGCGATGTTATCTGTCGTCGCTTTGGTGCTTCTATCTTGCTTCCCCGCTCCGTCCGTGCACCAGGATCATCGGAGCAGTACGGGACAGGTCGGCGCCTAAAAGAAACAGGACAAGAATTAGCACTGCATTCGATGCTCCACCGGACTGCGGAGTGTCGCCTTTCGCAGCCTCCTTTTGTAGGGCTTAAATGCCGGCGCTCATAACGTCACTTGCAGTGCAGGCTGTGAGGGCGAAGTTATCTGTCGTCGCTTTGTGCTTCTAACTTGCTTCCCCGCTCCGGCCGTGCATCAGAATCATTGGACGAGTACGGGACACGTCGGCGCTTAAAGTAACAGCACAAAAATTAGCACTGCATTCGATGCTCCACCGGACTGCGGAGTGCCGCCTTTCGCAGCCTCCTTTTGTAGGGCCTAAATCCCGTGGCTCATGACGTCAGTTGCTCTGTAGGCGGTGAGGGCGAAGTTATCTGTCGTCGCTTTGGTGTTTCTATCTTGCTTCCCCGCTCCGGCAGTGCATCAGGATCATAGGACCAGTACGGGACACGTTGGCGCCTAAAAGTAACAGGACAAGACTTAGCACTGCATTCGATGCTCTACCGGACTGCGGAGTGTCGCCTTTCGCAGCCTCTATTTGTAGGGCTTAAATCCCGTGGCTCATGACGTCCGTTGCACTGTAGGCGGTGAGGGCGAAGTTATCTGTCGTCGCTTTGGCGCTTCTATCTTGCTTCCCCGCTCCGGCCGTGCATCAGGATCATCGGACCAGTACGGGACACGTCGGCGCCTAAAAGTAACAGGTCAAGAATTAGCACTGCATTCGATGCTCCACCGGACTGCGGAGTGTCGCATTTCGCAGCCTCCTTTTGTAGGGCTTAACTACCGTGGCTCATGACGTCAGTTGCACTGTAGGCGATGAGGGCGATGTTATCTGTCGTCGCTTTGGTGCTTCTATCTTGCTTCCCCGCTCCGGCCATGCATCAGGATCATCGGACCAGTACGGGACACGTCGGCGCCTAAAAGTAACAGGACAAGAATTAGCACTGCATTCGATGCTCCATCGGACTGCGGAGTGTCGCCTTTCGCAGCCTCCTTTTGTAGGGCTTAAATCCGTGGCTCATGACGTCAGTTGCACTGTAGGTGGTGAACGCGAGGTTATCTGTCGTTGCTTTCGTGCTTCTATCTTGCTTCCCCGCTCCGGCAGTGCATCAAGATCATCGGACCAGTACGGGACAAGTTGGCGCCTAAAATAACAGGACAAGAATTAGCACTGCATTCGATGCTCTACCGGACTGCGGAGTGTCGCCTTTCGCAGCCTCCTTTTGTAGGGCTTAAATCCCGTGGCTCATGACGTCAGTTGCACTGTAGGCGATGAGGGCGATGTTATCTGTCGTCGCTTTGGTGCTTCTATCTTGCTTCCCCGTTCCGGCCGTGCATCAGGATCATCGGACCAGTACGGGACACGTCGGCGCCTTAAAGTAACAGGACAAGAATTAGCACTGCATTCGATGCTCCACCGGACTGCGGAGTGTCGCCTTTCGCAGCCTCCGTTTGTAGGGCTTAAATCCCGTGGCTCATGACGTCAGTTGCACTGTAGGCGGTGAACGCAATGTTATCTGTCGTCGCGTTGGTGCTTCTATCTTGCTTCCCCGCTCCGGCCGTGCACCATGTATCATCGGACCAGTACGGGACACGTCGGCGCCTAATATGACAGGACAAGAATTATCACTGCATTCGATGCTCCACCGGGCTGCGGAGTGTCGCCTATCGCAGCCTCCTTTTGTAGGGCTTATATCCCGTGGCTCATGACGTCAGTTGCACTGTAGGCGGTGAGGGCGAAGTTATCTGTCGTCGCTTTGGTGCTGCTATCTTGCTTCCACGCTCCGGCCGTGCATCAGGATCATCGAACCAGTACCGGACACGTCGGCGCCTTAAAGTAGCAGGACAAGAATTAGCACTGCATTCGATTCTCCACTGGTCTGCGGAGTGTCGCCTTTCGCAGCCTCCTTTTGTAGGGCTTAAATCCCGTGGCTCATGACGTCAGTTGCACTGTAGGCGGTGAGCGCGAAGTTATCTGTCGTCGCTTTGGTGCTTCTATCTTGCTTCCCTGGTCTGGCCGTGCATCAGGATCATCGGACCAGTACGGGACACGTCGGCGCCTAAAATAACAGGTCAACAATTAGCACTGCATTCGATGCTCCACCGGATTGCGGAGTGTCGCCTTTCGCAGCTTCTTTTTGTAGGGATTAAATCCCGTGGCATATGACGTCAGTTGCACTGTAGGCGGTGACGGCGAAGTTATCTGTCGTCGCTTTGTGCTTCTAACTTGCTTCCCCGCTCCGGCCGTGCATCAGAATCATTGGACGAGTACGGGACACGTCGGCGCTAAAAGTAACAGCACAAGAATTAGCACTGCATTCGATGCTCCACCGGACTGCGGAGTGTCGCCTTTCGCAGCCTCCTTTTGTAGGGCTAGAGGAAAATGTTAGAGGAAAATAACTGTGTTCGTGACATTAACACAAAACTGGTTTCATCTGGTTTCATAAATGTGATTAAAACACCAACTCGAATTACATGTTCTACATCATCCATGCTAGATCTCATTGTTACGAATCTTGACACTGAAATTTACAATGCAGGCACAGTTGCCTGCGACGTTAGTGATCACTGTCCTACTTTCTTAACATATCGCACTGATTCACTGGACAGGAATGTGAAAAGGGAAACATTTTTTGTTCAGCGCATTACCGAAGGAAAGCTAATCTCGTTCAAGAATGAAATCATGAACCAAGATTGGTCTGCCGTGCTAAAAAATGTGGATGCGAATGACGCGTATAACGAATTCATAAATCGTTTTGTGTGCATCTATGCTAAACATTTCCCTTTGCAAACTATCGTGCCAACAAAAAAGATTAAGAAACCATGGGTCACTCGAGAACACTTACAAATGATCAAAAATAAAAATCGTCACTTTCATTCTTTCTTGCGTTCACGTTCAAAAGAAACTCTAAAGGAGTTTAAAATATTGCGGAATAAGCTAAACGCTGAGCTTCGGAGAGCCAAATCTTTATACTATGAGCAGTTATTTGCAGACTGCGCTCGACAACGCCCGGATGCTGCATGGAAAGCAATAAAGACTGTTTTGGGTCGTAAAAGTAAAAGTTCCCTTCCGGATGTTTTAACACATGAAGGTGTTGAATTGAGCGGTAAAGCGCTTGCGGATTACCTTAATAATGATTTTGTGAGTATTGCAAATCCTTGTGACTATCCTCCAGATACAGCTCGAATCTCCACTTGTACAATGAAAACAATATACCTTCAGCCTACTGATGAGCAGGAGATTTATAACACTTTCATGTTGCTCCGAAACAGTAAGGCGCTTGATATTGAAAACATTCAAATCATGCCGATAAAGTATGTATTGACCTTACTTATATCCGTACTTGCTTACATATTTAATTTAATACTGGATTCGGGCGTCTTTCCTGAAAAAATGAAATGTGCCAGGGTTTCTGTAATCTTCAAGGGCGGCGACCCAAACTTGGCAACAAACTATCGCCCAATTTCAGTCCTCCCTGTATTTTCAAAGGCACTAGAAAAAATCATTTTTGCTCGTATAACTAACTTCTTTAACAAAGAAAACATAATAACAAATGCACAGTTCGGTTTTAGGAAGGACAGATCGACGGAAACTGCTTTACTAACATTAAAAGAAAATATTTTACGAAACATAGAAAGTAATTTGTTCTCGTTGGCTGTTTTTATAGATTTCAGCAAGGCTTTTGACTGTCTGGACCATAACATTCTTCTATCCAAAATACAAGCTTACGGGATCCGGGGCACGTGTCTAGCTTTGCTGAAGTGCTACCTCAGCAACAGGTTTCAGAGAGTGTTTGTCAAAAACTGCAGCTCATCCCTTTTTCCGATAAAGAGTGGCGTACCCCAGGGAAGTGTGTTAGGTCCGCTGTTGTTCAATACATACGTTAATGACTTGGTGAATATTGATAATACAGTAAAACTAGTGATATATGCTGATGATAGTACTATTCTTATTTCTGGCCCAAATGCTGATGGTTTAATCATGCAATGTAATGAATTTTTAGCAAAGCTATCCACATGGTCCAAGTTAAACAGACTTCAAATCAATTGCACTAAAACTAAAGGTATTATATTCCGCGCTAAAAACAAATTAGTTGAAATAAATCACACTATAACCTATGAGCACCAAAAAATTGAAATCGTTGACAACCATAAAATATTAGGTGTATATTTTTCCTCACATCTAACCTGGGATGCTCACATTGATCACCTTCGTAAAAAACTTTCCTCGATTACAGGAGTTATATCGCGCTGTCGTACTGTACTTCCACCCAAGATAAAACTTCAAGTATATCATGCTTTGTTTAACTCTCATTTAAGATACTGCAGTCTAGTTTGGTGCACAACCACAAAAACCAATTTAAATAAACTCCTGGTTTTACAGAAAAAAATCATCCGTTACATAGCAAATATTGAGCCCATGGAAACTACAAGGGGTGCATTTGAATCATTCAATATCATAAGTGTAGACAAGTTGTATGAATTTCGCCTATTACAGTCAATCTACTTTTCCTCCCCTGAAGTTACTAACCTTCTAAAGTCCTTGGCATCCTTAGAGCGACGAAATATTAGCGTGCAAACAAGAAATGTTGATGCGTGGGCAGTTCCTCATTTTCGTACATTTTATAAATATCAGTCACTTACCCATAACCTCCCTACAATACTAAACAAATATAGACACACAGTGGGCTTGAACAAAAAACAATTACATTCCTGTTTTGTGCAGTTGTGATCCATTAATTTTTGTTTGTTGTTTCCGCGTATGTGCTTTTCAGTTGTTTTATTTTGGTTTCAGTTCATTACTGGTAGCTTTATGTGATTGACATCATTATTACCTGTCACAGTAACTGTTTTATTATTTCCCTATTACTGTCTACCTATGTACTATTCATCTATTATGTTTCTATTCTTTACGCTGCTGCCTTGTAATGGTCTCTTGGGCCTCGTCAAGCTTTTGTGTAGCTTTTAGCCCAAGAGACCATCCAGTTGTCTTCTGGAAAATAAAGATGTATGTATGTATGTATGTAAATCCCGTGGCTCATGACGTCAGTTGCACTGTAGGCGATGAGGGCAATGTTATCTGTCGTCGCTTTGGTGCTTCTATCTTGCTTCCCCGCTCCGGCCATGCATCAGGATCATCGGACCAGTACGGGACACGTCGGCGCCTTAAAGTAACAGGACAAGAATTAGCACTGCATTCGATGCTCCATCGGACTGCGGAGTGTCGCCTTTCGCAGCCTCCTTTTGTAGGGCTTAAATCCCGTTGCTCATGACGTCAGTTGCACTGTAGGCGATGAACGCAATGTTATCTGTCGTCGCTTTGGTGCTTGTATCTTGCTTCCCCGCTCCGGCCGTGCATCAGGATCATCGGACCAGTACGGGACACGTCGGCGCCTTAAAGTAACAGGACAAGAATTAGCACTGCATTCGATGCTCCACCGGACTGCGGAGTGTCGCCTTTCGCAGCCTCCTTTTGTAGGGCTTAAATCCCGTGGCTCACGACGTCAGTTGCACTGTAGGCGGTGAGGGCGAAGTTATCTGTCGTCGCTTTGGTGCTGCTATCTTGCTTCCCCGCTCCGGCCGTGCGTCAGGATGATCGAACCAGTACGGGACACGTCGGCGCCTTAAAGTAACAGGACAAGAATTAGCACTGCATTCGATGCTCCACCGGACTGCGGAGTGTCGCCTTTCGCACCCTCCTTTTGTAGGGCTTAAATCCTGTGTCTCATGACGTCATCTTGAACAAACAGCGCGAACAAAGACGAGCACAAAAGACAAGAAAGCGAACGACACGGCGCTGACTAACAACTGAGGGTTTATTGCTGATCACACAAGTATAAATACATGGATGTCGGCAATGAGGGAAAGGTTTACAAAGTGCAAAAAACCAAAAACAAAACGTAAATGTGACAACAGCAACATAAGCACGCTAGAAATCAGCAGAGATTATCAACCCCCAGGAGTGACAGCTCTTTTTGCAGAAGTGTTAGCGAAGGGGTACTTATACATGCATTTCCCTGCTTGAATATGTTGTATGCCTCGATAATTTCCCTCGCAGTTTTTTCCCGATTTTTGGCAATGACCTTGGTTTCATGATATAGCGGTACGCACTGTTATATAGCGGTACGCATCTCGCCAGATGCGACCGTGCTCTCAACGGACGCCTTGGGAAAACCAAGGTCGTAAAAACATTTAGATTTGTCGACGACTACCTTGTTATTGTCAAGTGCTCTGGACTGGAGTTTGAAACGGAGGTGTCTCGTAGTCTGTCCATTTTTTCTGACACTCTCTCCCCCCTTGAGATCACTTATGAAACCCCTGTTCACAACCACATCAAGTTTCTAGACCTTGGCCTGTACTTCACTCCTAGCCACGTTTGCTGGGCTTTCGAACCCCGAGGCAACAAGCCCCTTCTTCCCTATGGTTCTTGCCATTCCAAGCTCATTAAGAGGAGTATCATAGGATCCTGTTTGAACAGCTCATTAACAAAATCCTGCCACCACAGAATGCATTCCAGCGTATCACACCAGGTAAAAAGATTGCTTTCGGTAGGGTACCCACTAGAACTTATCACGTCAGTAGCTGAGTCGGCCCTAAAGAAGAGCAAGTCAGAACCAGCTACACGAGACGGCCAGGGATCGGACAACAACCGCAAACGTGTCGCTGTGATTCCATATCTACATGGAATTTCACACTCCCTGAAAAAAGTGGGGAAAAAAGCAGGTGTTGATGTTGTGTTTTCCGCGCCTGATCGTCTGGCCGGTTTGTGCCGATCTGTTAATGAGTTCAAAGGAAAAGTGGCGAAGTGCACAACTAAGCACCAGTCACGCTTCGTTCCTTGTGATAAGGGGGTTGTTTATAACATCCCTCTGCCTTGTGGAGGGCAGTACGTTGGACAGACGGGACGTTGCATAAATAAAAGGCTGAGCGAACACAGCTATAAAGTGTCAAAAGTAGTTTCAGGTCATCTCGGCATTCATTGCCGGGATTGTGAATGGGCAAAGAAAGAGAAAAAACAGTGCGTACCGCTATATCATGAAACCAAGGTCATTGCCAAAAATCGGGAAAAAACTGCGAGGGAAATTATCGAGGCATACAACATATTCAAGCAGGGAAATGCATGTATAAGTACCCCTTCGCTAACACTTCTGCAAAAAGAGCTGTCACTCCTGGGGGTTGATAATCTCTGCTGATGTCTTGCGTGCTTATGTTGCTGTTGTCACATTTACGTTTTGTTTTTGGTTTTTTGCACTTTGTAAACCTTTCCCTCATTGCCGATATCCATGTGTTTATTCTTGTGTGATCAGCAATAAACCCTCAGTTGTTAGTCAGCGCCGTGTCGTTCGCTTTCTTGTCTTTTGTGCTCGTCTTTGTTCGCGCTGTTTGTTCAAGATGCTTAACCAACTAGCCCGCCAAAACGTGTTAACTCATGACGTCAGTTGCACTGTAGGCGGTGACGGCGAAGTTATCTGTCGTCGCTTTGGTGCTTCTATCTTGCTTCCCCGCTCCGGCCATGCATCAGGATCATCAGACCAGTACGGGATACGTCGGCGCCTAAAAGTAACATGAAAAAAATTAGCACTACATTCGATGCTCCACCGGACTGCGGAGTGTCGCCTTTCGCAGCCTCCTTTTGTAGGGCTTAAATCCCGTGGCTCATGACGCCAGTTGCACTGTAGGCTGTGAGGGCGAAGTTATCTGTCGTCGCTTTGGTGCTTCTATCTTGCTTCCCCGCTCCGGCCGTGCATCAGGATCATCGGACCAGTACGGGACACGTCGGCGCCTAAGCTCTATAGCTTTCCTTTGTAGCCTTATGGCTGCGCTTGGGTCGATGCCAATGAATAATTACTCCCTTATTACATACCTGTCTGGGTCAATATGATTACACCGCATTCGAATCCACCTTAAAACCTTTTCCTCACCCATCTAAGCGCTCATCATTTATCTTTTTTGGCCTGTTAATTGTTGCCTCATTTACGTCATTTGTTTTACCTGCCTTTAGCGCCTCATTGAATTTCTTGGATGTTATCATTGACTCAATTTAGTTTTTTTACCTGTGCTTAGTTAGCCTCATTTATTTCTGGCTGTGTTCAATTTTTGGCCAGCATTCTTATTATTCTTTTTTACCTTTTCATGAATTTTTGTGTTAATTGTTGGCACATGTATGCCATTTTTTTCACTGGTTTTTATACCAAATTTATCGCTTGTTTTTATGCCTCCTCACCAATGTTTATGCCTCGCTTCTCTCTTGTTACCCTGTTTGCTGCGTTGGCTTTTGGCATTTTTTGACCTAGCTTTGGCCAATTTGCGATTTTCGTTTTAGTTTTAGTCTTGTCGGAATTGAGCACTCCCTGAATGCTTTTTGAAAAGATTGTCCCCTCATACCTGTTGTTACGTCTCGCCTTCGACGCGCGGTATAGCCGGCGCGGATGCTACGGACGCCGCGGCTTCGTTCATCGCGGCCGCAACGCCTCCCGCCAAGCGCGTCCAGACAGGTTTCAGTGCCACGTGTCGTCGTGCGTGTGTGTGTGTGTGCATGCTGCTGCCCACGCTTGTCAAAGCGCGGCAGCCGGGGAGAGGAGCTCCCCAACTGAGAGGCGAGGAGGTCTGACCGGCGCCGGCCTGGCTGACGCGCCCGTCACGTCTGGACATGTTCAAGCGTCGCCGTATCGGACGCCTCTTCCCAAGCCGTTCCCTCTTGCCCTCGACTCCGAGCGTATAAAACGCCGCTGCCCCAGACGCCGAGAGAGACTTCGATTTCGCCCTTCGAGTAACGTGGTCGCCCTGACCGGCTGCTCTTTTGAGATGCCAGAAGTTGTTCTGTTGCGAGTCGACTCATCCTTTGCCGGGACCTTCGGATGTTTCCTGCTTTGCCCCAGGCCGCCAGGCCAACGCTACCCTTGGGGCTTGCAACCCAGATGCAACAACTGGTTGCCAGCGGTGAGATCCCGACAACGGAGGCCAGCAGCGAAGATATGCGTTCAACTGTATGCTGAGCAGCACAACGACCATCCGGGAGCAGTGCAACGAGCCCTGTGTGATGACTGGTTGCCTGCAGCGGAACGACTGCGCTGAATTCTTGGCTGCGAGGTTTGGTGAGTGCGGGACTTTCTTCTTCTGAGTTTTGCCAGGCTTTTGTTAGTGTCAGAAACAGAGCTGGTAATTGTGTTGTCGTTGCTGCCGGGTTAGTTTGCGGCAAGACAATAGTAGGCAGTAGAGAAAGCAGCATTCGGAGCAGCCATGGATTTGAAGTCGTTGCGCAAACCGAAATTGCTGGAGCTTGCAAGAGAGTTGGGTCTGGATGTCTCAGACAAACTCAGAAAACCAGAACTGCTAAGGGCTATTCTTGAGTTGGAGGCTGATGATGACGAGCTGTCGGAATGCCTTGAGACCATTGAGGAGAGGGAACAAAAAGAAAAAGAGAAAGACGAGCGCGAACGTAAAGAGCAAAAAGAGAAAGACGAGCGCGAACGTAAAGAACAAAAAGATAAAGAAGAGCGCGACCGTCAACACGCTTTGGAAATGAAGCGTCTCGAGGTAGAGATGGAACGCGCTCGTAATGGAAGTCAGGCACACGGTGCAGGAGAACGGGTATCGTTCCAAATGACTGACCTGATGCGGCCGTTTAAGCT
Source organism: Amblyomma americanum (assembly GCF_052857255.1). NCBI lineage: Eukaryota > Metazoa > Arthropoda > Arachnida > Ixodida > Ixodidae > Amblyomma > Amblyomma americanum. Next base: position 6,562,491 of record NC_135499.1, read on the forward strand.
TGGAGAGGACATTGGTTTGTTCCTGGTTAACTTTGAGCGAACGTGCGAGAAGCAGGGGTTCTCTCGGGAAACGTGGCCACAGCGCTTGCTCACTTTGTTACCCGCCGAGGCGGCCGACGTAGTCGCTCGCTTGAAGAGAGAGGAGGCAGAGGATTTTGACCAAGTGAAATCGAGTCTGCTAAAAAAGTACAGGCTGTCAGCGGAGGCGTTCCGTCGGAAGTTTCGGGAAAATGAAAAAGGCAGAAATGAGTCATATACAGAGTTTGCCTACAGACTTATGTCAAACATGCAGGAGTGGCTCAAAGAAGAGAAAGCGTTTGGTGACCACGAGAAAATTCTGCAGTGTTTCGGGCTGGAACAGTTTTATAGTCGGTTACCTGAGAACGTGCGGTACTGGGTCTTGGATAGGCCAGACGTTAGTACAGTGGCTAAAGCCGCCGAGCTAGCCGAGGAGTTTGTGACGCGTCGGGCTCGCGGAGCTAAGGACGGTCAAAAGGGTGAATTTGGCTCCAAGTCTGAGAGGCCGAAGTTCACACCCATGAGAGCAAGGGGGGACACGCGTAGTGCGGATGCGAGTGAAAGCAGTCCGACCGAACGTAAGGAGACGGCGGCAGCCGAAGCCGAACGCAGAAAGCGGTTCGAGAGGAGGCAAGCGCGCGTGTGTTATACGTGCCAGAAGCCGGGTCACTTTTCGGCGCAGTGTCCAGAAACAAAAAGAGAAGTCGTGTGTTTGTCATTATGTAGCACTGACGAGAACATGAAGCTTCTCGAGCCTTACATGCGAGACTTCCTCGTGAACGGGAAAGAGTGCCGAGTGCTTCGTGATTCCGCAGCTACAATGGATGTAGTTCACTCCTCTTACGTAGAACCCGATATGTTCACGGGCGAGTGCGCATGGATTAAGCAAGCCGTGGAAGCTCATAGCGTGTGTCTGCCCGTAGCAAAAGTGCTTATTGAAGGACCTTTCGGAGCACTTGAGACGGAGGCCGTAGTGTCATCTAGGCTGCCCGCCCACTACCCGTACCTATTTTCGAACAGGTCCGATCACCTCCTGCGCGAGAAGGGGCTTTTGTTTGGTGAGGCTAGCGTTCAGGCCTTAACCAGATCAGGAGTTCGGGAGCCCGCTGCAAAGGCGGTAGTTGAGGGGCCGACGTTGTCAAACAATGAAAAAGGGTCGGAGGCGCAGCAAGCTGATATCCAGAGCACGTCCGAACTGGATAAAATTGAAAACAATGAAAAAGGGTCGGAGGCGCAGCAAGCTGATATCCAGAGCACGTCCGAACTGGATAAAATTGAGCCTGTAGCGTTGAAGGCACCAGGTACTGGAGAGGAAATGCCCGACACGGGAAAGTTAGAAGAGCTTCCAGTCGAACTTCCGGGACTAGGCTCAGTGACGAACAGGGAAGTCACTGATCAGGTCATTAGTGACTTAATCATTAAAGCACCGCTGTCTCCTGAGCAGAAAACCGAACTACACCAACTCTTACAAGAGTTTCAAGGTCAGTTCTCTGAGAGGCCTGGTAGGACTTCTGTCCTTACTCATGATATAGAACTTACCTCCCCAGAGCCAGTACGATCCAAGGCGTACCGGGTGTCACCCCGCCAGCGCGATATTATGGAGGCTGAGGTAAAGAAAATGCTACAGCTCGGTGTTATTGAGGCGGGTGAGAGTGATTATACCTCCCCCTTGATTTTAGTTGAGGTACCTGGCAAGGAACCTCGTCCTTGCGTCGACTACCGCAGGCTTAATTCCATCACTAAGGATCAAATTTATCCGATCCCTAACATCGAGGAGCGCCTTGAGAAAGTTAGTAGCGCTCAGTTTATTTCCACCCTAGATCTTGTCAGGGGTTATTGGCAGGTTCCACTTACAGAAGAGGCTAGTAGGTATGCGGCGTTCATTTCACCAATGGGAACATTCCGTCCTAAAGTTTTGAGTTTTGGTTTGAAGAACGCGCCATACTGCTTTTCAAGCCTCATGGACAAAGTGTTGCGAGGACAGGAAGAATTCGCATTACCGTATTTAGACGACGTAGCGATATTCTCCGCATCCTGGTCTGAGCATATGGCACACTTGCGGGCAGTGCTAACCCGCCTGCGCGAAGCGGGCTTGACAGTCAAAGCTCCCAAGTGCCAATTAGCACAGGCCGAGGTTGTATACCTCAGTCACGTGATTGGACAGGGTCGTCGCCGTCCCTCTGAAATAAAGGTGGCCGCTGTGCGAGACTTCCCGCAACCGCGCACGAAGACCGATATTCGGTCGTTCTTAGGTGTCGCCGGCTACTATCAGAGGTACATCCCCAGGTACTCCGATATCGCGGCTCCCCTGACGGATGCTCTAAGAAAAACAGAGCCCCAAACAGTCGTCTGGAGCGAGACAAAGGAAAGAGCTTTTAGCGCCTTAAAGAGCGCCCTAACAAGCCAGCCTGTGCTACGATCGCCAGACTACACAAAAGGGTTCGTTGTTCAGTGCGATGCTAGTGAGCGAGGCATGGGCGTTGTACTGTGCCAAAGGGACAATGGAGAAGTGGAACACCCCGTCCTGTATGCTAGTCGTAAGCTGACCTGTCGTGAGCAGGCGTACAGCGCCACCGAGAAAGAGTGTGCGTGTCTCGTGTGGGCCGTTCAGAAATTGTCATGCTACCTAGCCGGCTCGAGGTTTATCATTGAGACGGATCACTGCCCTCTCCAATGGCTGCAGACCATATCTCCCAAAAATGGCCGCCTCCTGCGCTGGAGCCTCGCTTTGCAACAATATTCCTTTGAGGTGCGTTACAAAAAGGGGAGTCTCAACGGTAACGCCGATGGCTTAAGTCGAAGCCCCTAACGTGGGAATCCGCCTCAAAGTTGTTGGTTACTGATGTTTTCTTCCTGAGGCAGGATTTTTAACATATTGCTTTTGTTTAGTGTTTCAAAGTGATTATGTGCTTTCTTGTGCAATTTTCCAATTTGTGGACGCGTTCTGAGTGCTGCTTGACTACTGTAAGGAACTAGGCAGTAGCATAAAAGGGGAAAGAGCCTGGCAGAGCTTAGTGAGGGTTGTCTCGTGCTTGCTGACTGAGCGGTTGCGTTTCGGCGTAGTTCTAACGCTTGCTGGGAACGAGCACAAAAATGGCAACTCTCCTGAAGTGACTTTGCAGTGCCCTGTGTGATCCTGAACCTGAGAACGAGGCCTTCTCTGTGCGCTGCGCTCAAGCAACGTCGAGGGACGACCGGTTTCGTTTACGAGCATCATCGAGCGACATCCCTCTGGACAGCGGATGCAGTCCCCTGACCATCGGGATCTCCTTCTCCCGGCGGGGCGGTCTGTTACGTCTCGCCTTCGACGCGCGGTATAGCCGGCGCGGATGCTACGGACGCCGCGGCTTCGTTCATCCAACACCCTCTCAATGCTAAGGCCTCTCCACCGGCCGCGTGACGTCACGCCAAGGGACCGTGCAGGCCCCGCGCTCCGCGATTTCAGCGCGCCGCGCCCGTCTGCACTATTCGGGTACTGCCGTACGTAGCTGCCTTATAAGTGATTCCTTCATTTTCATTTTTGTCGTTGCTGCAGAAAAGAAATTCGCTAGTTTGTGCGCGCCTTAGGCTATCATTTTATCTGCTTTATATATTTTTTTTATTGCAGAACACCTTATTGTCAAGAAAGTTCGAGCTGCTAATACAGTTTTTTATAATAAACAATTTAGCATACGGCCGCCAATTTCGCATTATTGGTCATTATAATAAAAAATTGATTAGTTAATTTCAATTAATCATCTAATTATTAGGTTCTATCACGTACATGATGTCTGCCGTGCGGTAAAATCCATCCGCACAGACCGCACATGCGTATATCTAGTTGTTAAAGTAGAAGTTCGTGAACATTGAAAAAAAAAACACCGTCTACTGCGCATTGTGTTAGTTTTATTCTGTATTGTGTTTTGCTTAAAGCTTTCACACACAGCAATAATGACACTCACAATAATGTTGCGCTGTTGAGTATTTGTACAGCTAATCTGACCCTTACAATAAAAAACGACGAGACACCAGCAATGAAGTGTGCGCAAAGCATTTTTATTGCTTGGGAATAAAACTTACTTCTTCTTAAGCGTTGCTGCTTTCCGGGCTGCGGCCTTCTGCTGCGCATTGTCTTGTATGGCATCATTTCTTAGTTTGCAAAAGTTGTTTAGAACAACGTTGGTTGCAACGCGTACTACCAAGCGCAGGAGAGTTTGTGCAGTGTGGCCATTTTCACATGTCTCAATGTCGTGTTCGTCCAGGAGGGAAATCGTCTGTGAAATCACGACACCACGTTGATTTCTACAGGAGAGAAAATCTTCCGCGGTTGCTCCAAAAGACAACTTCTCTGCAACTAGTTTAGTCATCAGTACCATGTGAACTGTGCATGGCTGGGGAAACTTCAGCCCTCCTCTCGACAGGTTAGCTATCATGGCAGTATTTTCCGCTTCGATCTCTCGATTTTCAATCACCAATGTGCTGAAGCAAGCAGAACATGAAAGCTTCTTTAAAGCAGCATGAGCAGCGTATCCTGCAATGTAGACAATAGCATCCATGTCAGAGTGGGCGTGTGTAATATCGTCGTCGCTGACAGCCACAGAAAAGTTGCATGGGACAAGATCCTCACTTACGTCTTCAAACTCTGTTTCCTCGCGTGGAAATGTCAAAAGTTTTTGAAGACGAAGCTTCTTCTCACATTCGTAGAGCTGACGCACGGAAATGTGGTACTGTGATCCTGCCAGCTGGCGGTAACGGCCGAACCGGTCTTCTAGCGCATCCGTCTGAAATTTGCCCAGCAGTACGTACTTGAAGTGAAGTTCTTCTAAGCAGTAGCGCGAGAGTTCTACCAGAGAATAGCATGTCAGTCGCAAAGCACTGTGAGTCTCTTTCGTCAGCGAGCCACTGGTGATGTTTATTCTTGCCCAAGCGTCCAACCAGTCCACAACGCCGCTCAGGAAAGCTAACTGTGTGTCATCAACAGACCTTACAGGGTCTTGCATGCTGTCCCTTAGCCTCTGGCCTTTGCAAGGGGTCTTAACATTGACTATTTGCCACCATGTGAGGATAACGTCAATGAAAAGAGCAGTCGACTCAGCTTGAGGAATCTTGAACGCGGAACCATGTGTCCTGAGGGCATTTGAAACAAACTGATTAATGACGTCGAGAGCGAGCTTTACATTTTGCCGCTCCATTGAGGTTGGATTCACGGCTTTTGCGTTCAGTCTGTAAGCAGCCTTCACAAGCGACGTCTTCTCTGAAGAATAAAGCTGCCGCACAGCTGCGAAAGAAGCAGCTTTCATACGAGGAGGCCCTTCGGGCATTGCTCCACTCAAGTCCATTTCAGGGAAATAGAGGCATGTTCCAGGGTTTTTCTGGTTAATCCAATTGTTCCTAATGCACTTCAAGAGATGCACAGGATCGACCACGTAGAAAAGAGGGCGAGCGTTATCGGCTGGATGGGGATAGACAATGCTCACCTGAGGACTTGTAGCAAATAACGACATCATCTTGCGGTTCAGAGCATTGTTGTCCGTTATCACAGCGATAATTTTGAGCCCCATTTTCTCAACATTAATGATTATGTTCTTAGCATGCTCGTGCAAAATTTCTGCGCTCAGTTTGCTCACAGGTAATATGTGAATGACGTCCTTGTTTGCAGAAAGGAGTGATTGTACCATGAACACATGGGCTGTTGTTGCTGGTTCCGTTGAATGAACCGACGATCCTACTATTGTGCCCCCTTTGTAGTCGAAGTATGGTTTTATGTGGATCTCATCGATCATCAGGGTCACTGTCTTCTCGTGGTCTTTCATTGATTTGACTCGTTCTCGGATGTAGGAGAGACAGTGCGGTTGATTTTGCTCCACAAGAGGGTCAGCTTTGTAATTTGAGCAAACACGGCGCAGTGTGGAAGGATGGGGCAGAATGATTCTTGATGCAGCTCTTGTGAAGTGATATGCGTGAGGAGAAATTGAATTCAAAATACTGGCGAATACCAGCAGCTCTGCGCTATACACATGCTGTTTCGCGAGGAGAAGCTCTATCTGCTCAACCAGAAATTTCAGCAAAGAAGACTGTTCTTTCGTCGTATCACTGTCCTCAATGAGGTCTGCAAGCAGTGAACCGACAAACTGCAATACTTTAGTATGTTTCGACTCTTTCGTCACCTCAGGTATATTATGCAAGCCTATCTCGAGTTCTTCTAGCAGCAAGGACAGGCTGGAGGTGTCGCATACTTGAGCTGGCAGAATCCTGCCTGAAGGAAGCGACAGAAGCTTCACTCCATTCAAGAAAACAGAAAGTGACAGATCAGGGAGAACTACCAAGGCGCATTTTACATTAGGTGAAGGATCATTCTCGATGAGAAGGAACCTAACGCACTGCTCATCGACAGAAACGGTCCAGAATTTCGTGTTGCAGATTCCAGGCAACTTAGATTTGAACTCCTCGTAAGATGAAACTTTCTTTTCTGTTCAAGCTCATTAGACTGAAGTGACTTCCTCATAGCCTCCTGCAAAGCAGCGTTTTCCCTTCTTGCTTTTTTCGTCTCTGGCGATTCACTCCGTCCAGGCGTTGAGGACAAGTATTTTGGGCAGTTTGGAAAAACAGAAGGCGCAGCATCAATCTTCAACTGTAGCCTGTCACGCTTCACCTCTATTATTTTCCCTGTCAGTTCATCTTGGTGTGACAACGTCGTAATGAAGTCGCCTGCGTGGAAGTGCAGTTCACACACCTGCACGAGAAAATGAAGCAAGGCCATTCGCCATGACTCTCCATTGCCTAAAACACTAAGTAAAAAGAGTCTGAATAGTGAACAGCTTTTACATATTTACACAGCTTTTACACAAGCCTTATGCACATCCACAGAACTAAATGCTTCCTGGACAATTCATACATAAGTGTAAGAAGTGATATCATTGCCTACAAAGACAGCATGCCTTTCCGGGAGCGACAGCTCACAACTAAGATAATTACCAGCGCCTATTAAGCAATATTTCAGAGTCTTACCCTCGAATGCTCTGTAGGTGTGAAATCCTTCCGTGGAATGGCTCGCAACCAGGCTTTTCTTCGTACTTCGTCTCTTGGGAAGCAATAAACACGTACTTTGGGACCATTCTGGTAGTTCCCGCGGCACCCGGGAACACAGCACCGGCCCATGTTTCACGAAGTTGCACTCGCTACACGGCAGGCAATCAGTTTCCCATTCGTGCGCTAGCACAGGTACGCACGCCACACAAGAAACGGCCACACGAAACAGACACAGCCGTGCGAGGAGCGAACGGAAATGCACCCAACGCCAGGCTGAAAGACTCAAGCAGCAGCTAGACGCTCACTGCAAGACTGCGTTCGTGTCTGTGCTTGCCCGGGCAAGCGCGAGCACATCGAGGGAGACAACCGAGCGGAGCGGAGCCGCGCTTGGTGAGCAGCCTGACCGGACACTTGGCGTGACGTAGCGCGTGTGGAAAGGAGGGCCTGGAGAGGCCTGAAGAAAGTATTTAGAGGGTGTTGGTTCATCGCGGCCGCAACGCCTCCCGCCAAGCGCGTCCAGACAGGTTTCAGTGCCACGTGTCGTCGTGCGTGTGTGTGTGTGTGCATGCTGCTGCCCACGCTTGTCAAAGCGCGGCAGCCGGGGAGAGGAGCTCCCCAACTGAGAGGCGAGGAGGTCTGACCGGCGCCGGCCTGGCTGACGCGCCCGTCACGTCTGGACATGTTCAAGCGTCGCCGTATCGGACGCCTCTTCCCAAGCCGTTCCCTCTTGCCCTCGACTCCGAGCGTATAAAACGCCGCTGCCCCAGACGCCTAGAGAGACTTCGATTTCGCCCTTCGAGTAACGTGGTCGCCCTGACCGGCTGCTCTTTTGAGATGCCAGAATAAACAAGTTGTTCTGTTGCGAGTCGACTCATCCTTTGCCGGGACCTTCGGATGTTTCCTGCTTTGCCCCAGGCCGCCAGGCCAACGCTACCCTTGGGGCTTGCAACCCAGATGCAACACTGTGTAGTAGATGCGCTTGCGTGTTAAGGCCCTACTGTTAAATACAAGGCACAGAGCAGACATGTTCGAAATAAAGTAGACAGTTAAGAGCAATTGTGTGTGTGTGTGTTCTCTCTGTGTCGTCTGCCAGCGCTGCGATTCCTTGTAGTTCGACAACTACCAACTTGCTCAGCAATATACTCTGCATAACTTCACAGCATGTAACTTTTGTTTGAACTGGCCTGACAGACAGTGCACAACACTATGGAGAGGAAAATACATTGACACTAAATAATTGGCTTAGCCACAAAGGCCCAGGACCAGTACTACTTTACTGCTGTGTTTATATAATTGTGGTAGGTAAGTGAATGAAGGGTCAATTGCGCAATGAAAAAAAAATCCAGTGCATGAGATACCGAAAAAGAATGAAAAAATTAGTTTAGCGCAGTAATGTTTTGCAGTGTCTTTGAATTTGTATGTCATTCATAAATTTCAAACTCCTTCAGAACTCTGTGGCCTAAGCTTTTTTTTTGCTGTCTTTTTCATCACAATGCCGTAGCAACCACCTAACAAGCTGCAGTTCTGAATGCACGCCTACCTGGGTTATTTTCGAATCCTGTTAGAGAATGTCCACGGCTCCCTGCGTTGCAGGAAGAAAATGCGTTTGTTCCTCACTACAGCCTCATTCGAACTATCCAAGTTCGCGTATGAAGAAATCTCTGTCATCATCTGCACTGAGAAGAAACAAAAATTAAACGTACATAGTTAAGTTAAAGGAAAGCTTTGAAATGCCAGGATATTCTTTTAATACAGGAATATTAGAAAATTTAACCAAGGCAGATGCGCACTGTACACAAAGTCTGTGATTTATGCCTTCAAAGTATATTCTCGCAAGTTGAGTAACTCAAGTTCTGTGTCAAAAAAAAAGAGGAAGAGGAGTACGGTCAACTGTACATTTATTTTTTTTTTCCATCACCTTTAATTCTGCACCTGGAAAGTTTGTTCAAACTGACCATTTTACAATGTAGGAAATCAGAATTTTACGCATGTGCAGCCGGCACACAAGGCAATCAACAAAAATTGAATAAAACAAGGAGAATCAGCCATGTAGGCCTTGATTTCAATTAGAAAAGACGCATGGCGGCCTGAAACGCAAGGCGATATGTCATCGGCCATGACCTCTAATGATGACTCATATTTATATATTTTGTTTTTGGATATGGCCTTGTGTACCTGCTGTAATTGCGATTCCTTACTCATGCTTTAGTGTTATGGTGCTTGAATTCAGCAGCAATTACTTAGGCAATCTGCTGCATGCAGTTCTCAGGGGTGACTCTCACCTGCAGTAAGCGACATTCATACCTGCCAAAATAATCGAAAAGATCGCTTGGAATAATCTAAAAAACTCAAGGTCCCTTGGAATATTCGATGGCTGCTGTGGCCACAAAACACGCAGCACAATCAAGTCTGGAATAGGAGGTCTTGAATCTCGACATAGTCGTCAAAATTATTGTTCGGAACTTGCGCAGAATATGACAGTAACATGAAAACTACATTGAAACGAAAGTTTTTCAGAGCCAGCCGTACGTTGGCAAAAGCGGCAAATAAAGAAAAAAACGTGTAATTCTCCATGTCCAAACAATAATATAGCAGTGGCAAATGACCGACAACGTCACGCACATTTCGCACTCACAGCATTGCATAGCTCTCCGGCACAGCATCGTACCACGTGAATAACAGGCTCCGCGTAGCGCATTTCCCCGAAAAAAATTGTAGTCAGAAATAACTTATCGAGGATACCGTAAAGATTTTGATGAGAGCACAATTTTATTCAAAGAACTGATTCGTTAAAGAACATTTTAAAGGTTTCTTTGAAAGAAAATATTTCATTGAATTTTGAGTCAAGCAGCAAACTGTTGATAATATGATTTTTCTGCACGCTTTGTTGCATTGCCAGCTGGAGTGTTCGTGGTTGTTGAAAAGTTTGGTTTCAAACAGGTTTTTGCCTGTCTGGTCAATCGGGCGCTTAGGGCAATTTTATCAAGTTGCGTGATCGAGTCGTTCGTCGGTTTGTCGCTACTAGATCGCTGTGCCCCTAGCACTTCAATAAACTCAAATTCCTCGTCCTCTAATCTACACATCTATATGTAGCTTTATGCTAATATTTAAGAAATACTGGCGCAAATGAAAAAGGGGGCTTATTAGAAATAATACCAGCCACCTTTTGTGTCCACCGAGATGGTTCCACGGAAAAAGTTGAACAATGCACAAACATACAAATATTGTGTTTGCTTCTAAGGATGTTCCCATCGCACTATCAATGATTCACTGAGCAACGAAGGTCCCTCGCCGTTTCCACCGAAACAGATGTTCTTTTGTGGGCGCTTATTTATGGACTATTCATGGCAGATCACTAAACATTTGCTAATGCAAGGAAAAAATTGACAGACGATTACGACAGCCGGTAGTGAGAACCTATAGGGCATCTCTTCACACGCGATCTGCCACTGTTAGCAGGTGGCTCGTTGAGCTACGAGCTACCCTGCGAGATCTTCCCGTGGCCGAAGCCACCTTCCGTTTGTCCATTCCTGCGCTCTCGCCGTCGCAGGTGGCGTTTCGCTGTGCTACTACTGACAACACGCCACCTGTCACACGCCGTAACAGGCCGCCTTTCAGGCGGCTTGTTACGCCGACGACGACTACGACACCGAACGCTGGAACTGGCTCCTAAGAGCTGCATTCTAAAAAAGGCAGTTTCTTCCTCTGTATACAGAGTCTGTTTGATAGCTGAGTGCGAGAAATCGAAGAACGCCAACTTCTCGAATAATTCATGACATGGACATGCCCAACTCTCATGGCATGGACCCGGGTATCGCGTTGTAATGGAAGCGATGCGTGGGTGTTGTTGTTCAGGGCCCCCGGTCGGACTGATGTACTTCACTATGGAAAAGAGTGACCCGGCCTGGTGGCAGCGTCCTACCTTCATGCTGTGGCCACCGTTCGCGCTGGGCGAAGCTGTCCTTCACGCAGTCAACATGGAGCCGGCAGCGCAAGTCTGCGAATTCATGCTCGTGCCTCAGCAACGATCCAGCAAGTTCCTTGAAGAGGACTGCGGAAGTCTTCCATCGGCCCTAAGACCCTGCTGCCTGCGTAAGTCTTTTGAATACTTCTTGTAGGCTACTTGCCCACCCTCATTTGCCCCCCCGTGTAGGCTGTTCTCTTTACCTCGGAACTCGCCTTTATAATGATCATAATCAGCATGAATACGCTCACTGCAGGGCGAAGGCCTCTCACATGTCACTCCAATTAACGCTGTTCCTTTCCAGCTGCGGCCACCGTATCACCGTAAACTTCGTAATCTCATCCACCCACCTGGCTTTCTGCCATCACCTCCTACGTTTGACTTCTCTTGGAATTCACTCCGCTACCCTAAGGACCAGCGGTTATCTTGCCTTCGCATTACATGCCTTGCACAAGCCCGTTTTTTCCTCCTGATTTCGACTAGGGTGTCATTAACCCGCGTTTTTCCCTCATCCACTCCGTTCGCTACCGGCCTTCTAAGGTTACATCTATGATTTTTGTTTCCGTAGCTCGCTGCGTTATTCTTAACTTAGGCTGAACTCTTAAGCACGTGGCATATCTGCATAAAGTACGGGGCACGTCTGCAGTCCTAGTTGAAATACAGCTGGCATCTGGGCCAGTTGGTGGACCTTGAAATTGCAAGAAAACGGGTTACCAGCGGAGTAAAAAGACGCGTACGCCAGAAAAAGACGTTAGACATGGACGGCCTGTAGTTTCTCTCTTTTCTTACAATTCAAGCATCCTAGGTTTCGCTCCTCGATACGCCGTCGTCCCAGATACGTCTGCTTCAAGCCAAGTCTCCTATGTAACGAGCACTACCACGGAGAGCCTCTTAAAATTTGAAATGCACAAAACTATACAAAAACTTATACAGGCACATCAACACACGCAGTTCCTTCGTCTGGCTGGCATGGAAACAGGGCGGCATTTATTGGACTCTCTGGCATTTCTAACAAGTCGTCGTGTGTGTGCCTCGTCTCTTCGCTGTGTTCCGTCTTTTGACTGGTTTTACTCCTGAACATGTACCAACTGAACCAGATTTCAACACTCCCGCACACGCTACAGACTTAATCACTCTGCTTCGCGCCATGCACGCCGCCTTTATCACTAAACCCCTTCCAAAGAATGTCCACCCAGAATGCTACCAATCCCAGCGAGTCGCGCGAGCCAAATCTGTCCTTAAAGAATCTGGCACTTCAGATGATATGCGCTGGGTGGACGCCGCTTGTGGTCCAGACCATCAGTAGCTCTCGGTTACCATCCAACAGCACCCCTCCCCGCACTTACCTACTTCGTAGACCCCACCTGCCCTTTGAAAGAAGCAGAGGAAGCTGCTATAGCAATAGCCATCGCCCAAAACCAATGCGGCTTATATAGTTAGCGGTTCCAAAACACCTATTCTTAACTTCACCCGCGGACGCGTCCATCCCCCAGCGTGGCAGATATTGAGAATGTGACCCTAAATTTCGATAGGCGTATTGAGCTCGTGTGGGTGCCGGCTCACTCTGGTAATCCCGGAAATGAAGCACGGAATAACAAAGCCCTGGTGCTTAATTGCCGGGCAAATGACGACCCCAGCCGGGATTTCTCAAGGGGGCGGGCACACACGTCCTCAGAACTCACGCAACAAGCACGCCTCGCCCTTCGACACTACCCCCTCCCCACCCCCGTGTATACCACTCCCAACAAATCCTCCGGAGGCGACTCCACACCCAAACTCTTCCCGCCTCTCTGATCCTATCCTACTTCCGCCTTGTTCCTTCAGAGTGCACTCTCTGCGGAGAATCGCACGCCACCCTGGACCACGTCCTCTTCGGTTTCCCTGCCGATCCTCCACCGAAGGGACTGCCCGCCATCGGAACATGGGAGGAACGGGAGGCCCTCCTTGCGTCACAGGACCCGGACACCCAACTTCTCTGTGTGAACCGGGGTGCCAGTGCCATGGCCCTACGTGGCCTGGACACACGCGCATAATGTGAGGGCTGTGCGGTGGCCCTGAGACCTTAAAAGGTCAAAACTCGCCCCCTAATAAAGTTCTCCATCCATCCTTCATAACGGTGCTTTGGGCAGCACCAGCTGCGAATTTCATTGGCCCACCATCTGCTGGCAAACTTTTTCTTATGTTACCCGCGGCGCTGTTCAGAGATTAGGTGTTCGGCTGCCGATCCCAGTGCTGCGCGTTCCATCGCGGCTGCGGAGGCCGGATCAACACCCGTGTGTTGCGCGATATCAGCGCACGCTAAAGAGCCCCATGTGGCGGAAATTAATCCGGAGCGCTCCACTACTGCGTCCGTCATAGGTAACTCAAGCTGGAATTTTCTGCGTGACACTAGCGCTGGGTTTCTTGTCTCGTAGTGAGACGTCCGCACGAGAGCACGGAAACCTCAAGGAGGCCTGCAAGCATTGGCTTTCGACGCAATCTTCGAAGGCGCTGGGAGAATAAACGATTTTTCATCCAACAATTTTTTCCATATTCCTACAATACTTCGAAAACAAAAGAAGAGGAATCATTGAAGGCTGACTGTAAGCGGGAATTCTTTCTCACATCTTACCCACTTTGGAGTCAAACATTTCGACCTAAAAGCGCTGGCTACTGGGAACGCATTCACAAGAAACTTTGCATCCCAGCCGTATGCAGCAAGGAGTGAAGTGTATGCAGTCGATTGGTTGTGTATTCTCGGCGATAGCCATTTAAGTTTAAAAAGAAGCTGTTCAAGCAGCTAATGCTGTCATATGCTGAAATAAGCTTGGCCTAATTATGACGGTTGCTTCGAGCGCTAGAAAAGAGTGAGATGGTAGAGAGCATCGACGTCGGTGTCATCTTCATGGGCGTAGATGCCGGCAAGTTCACAGAATCCTCAGTCTCTAGCTCTTGGTGACGCGGAATGTAGCTTCTCAGGCCTGATTTCGCGCGGCGTTAGAGGGATCAATTTCAACCTGCCTCTGAAGATTACGCTGCCTGGATATCTTAGTGAGCGCAAAATAGTTGCCAATATAAAAGGCGTTCTGGCTGCCTGAGGGCACGAACGGCACCTTCAACTCGAATGCATGCATTCCTGCTGCAGGTCAGTTCAGGCGCCACGCAAATTATCTTACAAATCTTTTGACATTGACTTCACTGAACGGCAAGGGCCGTTCTGCAAACTGTACAGGTTTTATGTAGAAGCAAACACATGCGCAATTTTTCCTCAAGGATTACAAGGATGCCGAGTATGGGACACCATATCTTAACGATGTCCATAAATCTGAAAAATCGCGCTCTCTCGGAAATTTTGAGCCACTTTCTTGATCGTGCTCTGGAGACAGGTTTTTCCGCGCCTGTAAAAATGACATTTACACGTACAGATTCTGGCCCGCGCCCACAATCCGCCACCGCTAACTTGGAAGTCACCGCCCGTTTTTCCCCCCAATTGCGAGGGCGGTTGAACGCCTTTACAATACAGGCCTTTCTTAGAAAGATATTTGACTTAATGGCGTTCAACCTAAAGGCCTCGCCTTTACCATGGAGGCTTTCAAAATAAAGACCTTTATAATTGCCACGGTCATTAATGACCATCATCGTTATTTATTAACGTTTTTTACCAGTTGAAAACTGTTACTATGACCTTAAGTATCATTGCCACTATCACTATCATGAACTGCAGCTGTACCGTCCAATGTCGTTTCTTCATTCCCTATGATCATCTGTTAGTATGTTATGGCCTACTGCTGACAGCATGCGAGGCAGTTTTGACGTCATTGGGGTTTTTGGACTTGTACTGCTGGACCACAGCGCCGGGTTTCGTTGCTGATGAGCCATACAATGTTTTCGCATTAAAAACAGATCGAGGATTCCAGGGCGGGAGAACACCAGAGCACCTTGTCACACTTACTGCGTTTCTGAGCCATGGCCGGCGTTTGCGCCAGTGTAAAAGCGGCGTTTGGGGACATGCTCGAGCGCGCCCAGAATAATGCTGCGAGATTTGCGTCCAATAATTGCAGCTTCTCAAATAGTGTCATGTCTCTTAAAAACCACCTTGGTTCGGGATCTTTAGCTAACAGTAGGAAACATTTTACGTTGCAAATCATGCATCGAATCTATTTTGTGAAGCTGAGCACTGACATAGACCGGTACCTGCTTCAACCTCACTTTTTTTCTAAACGGATTGATCATCAGTGGAAGATCCGAGAGATTAAATGTAGGACAGATATTTACAAAACCTCGTACTTTCCACGGACGATGAATGAGTGGAACAGGCTGCCAGCCGGCGTCACTGAGTGCTGCACGGAAGGTCGATTCCGCGCATTCTTGTTTGATGTGTGACATGGCGCGCAGTGCTCTTGCGCGTTTCTTTTCATTTCATTAGTGTCATTGTTTTTATGGAGCGCGGTCCTCCTTCAGTTCATGCTTTTCCTCATCTATTATTAGTTGTATTTTGTATTTTTTGTATTTGTATTTTAATAGCTTTATTTCTATTGTATTTTTGTTATCCTCTGTGCTTTCGGCCAAACGAGCAGAAGTTATTGTGTGTCCCCACCCTCCAATAATGCCTTCGGGCGGTGCAGGTATCTGTAATAAAAAATAAATAAATAAAATGTGCGAATTCTTTCGTGTGATAGGCTGGTTGTGTAATTTCTAATGGTTCCCTTCTTAACCAGCTTGGAGTCGTAAATTTTTACCTGGTCGTTAGTTTTAACCATATCATATAGAATTTTGAAAACATAAATGTGGTTCATATAATTTTGGCGTTCGCTTGGACGCTTCGCACATCGCTCGTCTATGAACCGCGCTTCATCATTCGCCAGATGCCATCACTCCGTAGCGCATGTGCGTGTCACGTGACCTTCACTCTCTCGTCTCCTCTGGAGCAGCAAGCAGGGGCGATGGCGGGCGAGAGGTTGCTCTCTATGCCCTATGAACATCGACGAGGACTGAAGGAAGTTTAGCAGAGTGGCTTGTTGGGCGAGTTGGTTTACCATATTGAAAATATACCTGCGCTCAAAAGACACGGACTGAAAGAAAGACACACACACACAGCGCTGGACTTACAACTGAATTTTTTATTCGGGAAACACTGCTCTTTATACACATCAGCAGCTGATAAAAATGGAAGATGGTAACACCCGGATGATAAAAAATCGACAAACTGTCTCGTCACATGTCCAGTCCTACCTTCCCTTTTGCAAAAATGCCTTTTCCTTTGATAGTAGTGAAAGGGACGTGCTACTCACGCATGCAACCCCACTGTCCGCTATGCTCATGGCTTCAATTATTTCACGCGTCGTTTGGTCACGGTTCCTGCTTACTATCTTCGTCTCGTTATAGGAAGGTACACATTTACACTCTTGACAATGAACCACCAAATTCCCATCGCCTTTCCGTTCCATGTTCCTCCGATGTTCACGGAGCCGCTCGTTCAAACAACGCCCCGTTTGGCCTACATATGCTTTGCCACATGTCAGCGGCATCCTGTAAACCACTCCTTCTGCGCATGCGACCATGGGGACTTGGTGTTTCTTTTTACACCCCTTAGCTTTTCTTTCTGGGTACGTTACTATTTTGCATAAGTTTTCCAATTTGTCCGGGGCTGAAAAAACGACCCTAGTTTTTACTTTCGATGCAATTCTTTTAAGATTATGGGACACCCCATGAATGTACGGAATCACCACCGTTTTCTCCCTTTGTTTTGCTCCCTCCTTGCTAGGCACCGTACCCTTTTTCCCACATTTCTTGAGCAGGCTTTTTGCCACCGACACCAACACCTGATCCGGATAACCTGCTTCCTTAAGCCTCACCACCTCCAAAGCTTTGGTAAAAAAGCTTTGGAGGCTGTGAATTCAGTTTTTGAGAAACTTCCCCGTAATTCCTTACGCAGCCTGAAAGCAAAGGGGAAGAAACTATGTGAAAAACTGGAATTAACTAGACTCGTTTCAAGTATAGACAAGAGTGAATGCAATAGTCTGAAATTTATGTTTACGGCTAAGACCCACAAGCCTGGTTGTCCCCTAAGGGTTATCGTATCTGAGTCGGGAACATGGCAAAAGTCAATTGCTGAATTTCTTAAGGGCAAGCTCAACCTACTGAGCATCGATGATCCGTTTTTGGTGAAGGATTCTCAACAGATTATAACTTTTCTGGACAATCACAAAGACAGTCGGTTCATGGCGTGCTCGTTCGATATAAAGGATCTATATTATTCCTTGCCACATCAGGAGTTGCTTCAATGCGTGGGTGATTGCATTGATCAGTTTGGAAGTGTAGCATTCCAAAATGAAACGGGAATGTGCGTGAGCAATTTTCTGGAAATGTTGTCCTTCTATTTGGCTGCCACGTGCGTCACTTGGATTGATGTGGTTTATCGGCAGAAGAAGGGAGTTTGCATCGGGTCGTGTATCGCGCCAGTTCTTAGTAACATTTTCCTTGCCCAATGTGACAGAAGGTTGGCTATCCTGTTGCGAGATCAAAACAAAGTTGATGGCGTAAAAGTGTTCCGGTTTGTGGATGACTTTTTAGTGGTCTTTAATCACCTTGACGGCATTTACGACTATGCTGTGCAAGAGCTACTTGCTGTTTTTAGTAAAATCCTTAACCCACTAATAATCACATATGAAGAAATGAATGAAGGCACGATACGTTTCCTCGATATCAAGCTGTCACTGGCGCCTGATGGGACATTTTGGATGTACCAGCCTAGAGGTAACAAAGGTTTGCTTCCGTTCAGCTCTGCACATTCGAAATTAGTGAAGAGGGCAATCGTGAGGTTATGTTTTCAAAATGCGTTGAAGAAATCTTGCCCGGAATTAGTCAAAGAAAGTTTTGAGCAGCAGGTGGTGAGGCTTAAGGAAGCAGGTTATTCGGATCAGGTGTTGGTGTCGGTGGCAAAAAGCCTGCTCAAGAAATGTGGGAAAAAGGGTACGGTGCCTAGCAAGGAGGGAGCAAAACAAAGGGAGAAAACGGTGGTGATTCCGTACATTCATGGGGTGTCCCATAATCTTAAAAGAATTGCATCGAAAGTAAAAACTAGGGTCGTTTTTTCAGCCCCGGACAAATTGGAAAACTTATGCAAAATAGTAACGTACCCAGAAAGAAAAGCTAAGGGGTGTAAAAAGAAACACCAAGTCCCCATGGTCGCATGCGCAGAAGGAGTGGTTTACAGGATGCCGCTGACATGTGGCAAAGCATATGTAGGCCAAACGGGGCGTTGTTTGAACGAGCGGCTCCGTGAACATCGGAGGAACATGGAACGGACAGGCGATGGGAATTTGGTGGTTCATTGTCAAGAGTGTAAATGTGTACCTTCCTATAACGAGACGAAGATAGTAAGCAGGAACCGTGACCAAACGACGCGTGAAATAATTGAAGCCATGAGCATAGCGGACAGTGGGGTTGCATGCGTGAGTAGCACGTCCCTTTCACTACTATCAAAGGAAAAGGCATTTTTGCAAAAGGGAAGGTAGGACTGGACATGTGACGAGACAGTTTGTCGATTTTTTATCATCCGGGTGTTACCATCTTCCATTTTTATCAGCTGCTGATGTGTATAAAGAGCAGTGTTTCCCGAATAAAAAATTCAGTTGTAAGTCCAGCGCTGTGTGTGTGTGTGTTTCTTTCAGTCCGTGTCTTTTGAGCGCAGGTATATTTTCAAAACTGAAGGAAGACACGTAGATAGGCACTGACCTGCAACTGAAATTTTATTCCTTGGACCGTGGAAATAATGGGTGCCCACCAAAGAATAAAAAGAAGAAACAACACACATTCATTATTGACACTGAAGGAGCCAATCACTATATCACTTGCATGTGGCTAAAAAGTGCAATTCTTTAGAAGAAATTGCCAAAGCGGGGCTGCTGACGCGTTTGTCTGCTGACCGGGCGATTTGTTGGCCTTGGATGATCTCACGCGTTAGCCGATTTTTTTGCTTGCTTATCACCTTGGTTTTTTTTAAGTCCGGCTGGCAAGTTTTGCTGTCACAATGTTTGCAATGAATGCCTAAATGCCCTTTCACGGTGCTATACAGGTTGTTGTTATTTTCTTCGAGGCGTTCGTTAAGGCATCTGCCCGTCTTTAAAGCATAATGTTTGACTCATGATAATGGGATCACATAGATGCTGCAGTTAACCACAATCAGGGCCGCTGCGCCTCATCGCGCATGCGTCGATGGTCCCGCTTTCCTTCTTTCTCTCTTTTCGTTTCTCTGTATATTTCCGAGCAAGGAATAAAGCGTTGTCTTTTCGCTCTGCGAACCGGCCTGGTTTTCACCGCGTAACTGATGGCCTTTGGCCGGTTGATCGTAACAGTGGAGGCGAGGATTCTGCTGCAGCAAGGAAGCCAGCATATATGCCCAAACACGACAGCCAAGCAAAAGGATCCCACCACCACCCGTTTCGGCTCACGCCAGCGGCATGTGGTTGATTTTGAAATCTAATCAAATTCAAATCAAATCAAATTTATTTCTACCTTCAAAAGGTACAGACAGCGGAGGCGCAGAAAAAGCTGTAAGACACAACTTGGCAAAGCCGCAGCCCCCTTTCGCTTGGCAGCGACTTTACAGCAAGGCTTATATAACAAAGGCAATTTTTCAACGTATTAACAGGTATACAATAATGAAACTACAAAATAAAGTGAAACAGCAGTATACTATATTGAATCGACATTCACGCTCGATAAACACAGATCGATAGCAAAGAAAAAGAAAAAAAACATTCTACATGTCAACGCACATAGCACACAATGATTTTCTTGACGAACTTAAGAGGTGAAAATTTTTATATGCGTATGTATTTAACAGGGAAGGAAGAGTGAATTGCAGGCGTTCTCTAGCTGAATTTATTCGCGGAGTCGGCGCTACTCAAGTTTCCGCATACCTTCTCGTGTAGCTAGCTTCTTGGGCATGTAATTCAGCGAGGTTACGTATGTAGTTTACATTCCTACGTGTTTCAAGTTTAAACCGGATACTTGGACGATATTTATACAAGTTGTGAATTTTTTACCGCACCACTTTGTAAAAAGAGATCCGCGCTTGGAGAGTCCCAGGATCATTGTAAATAAGACGAAGGAACTTTTTCTTTGGAATATAGATACGTTGAAGACAGCTATCCGTGGCTGTATCCCACACTAAGTGGCAGTAGTTTAAATAGGAGTAGAAAAAGGAATTATATATAGAGGAGTAGCTTTATTTATCTTGGAATAACATATCTCAGCCGACTTATGACCCCGGTTAGTTTAGCCAGCTTCGTTGCCATATAGTCCACATGGTGATCCCGAGTCATGTTGGAAGAAAAAACTACTCCTAGACATTTAAATTCTTCAACCAAATCTATACACCGCGAGCTTAGTTTAATATCGATGGAGAAAGGACGCACTTTATTTTTAGGACAAAAATAACAGCTCGTGTTTTCTTATCATTTATACGCATACATTTTGATTCAGACCCTTTTTTAATTCTGTCATTGTTCCATTGCATTCCTGGACAAGGTTGTCGAGATCATTTCCAGTAAAAAAAAAATGCTTGTGTCATCAGCGTAGATAATAAATTTCGCAGTGGAGTTAATGCTAGAGATATCATTTAGATACATATGGATACATACGGTAATTGTCCCAATATGCTGCCTTGTGGGACACCAGAAGAAATACGTTTTAGTTCAGATTTCATATTGTCTATGCATACAGCTTGTTTTCTGTGCGATAGATGTGATTTCAGAAGCACCTGGGTCTGTCCTCGAATACCATAACACTAAGTTTTTTAAGAGTATACAGTGGTTCACTAGATCAATTGCCTTTGAAAAGTTTAAGAAGACACCCATAACGATGGCCTTCTTTTCGAACTGTGTAAGTATATATTACTTTTGCTCGAGTAGCGCTAATTCGGTTGATTTATTTTTAAAATCCAAATTGATTTGGTGATAAAAGGTTATGCTTGTAAATGAAATGAGACAACCTTGTATGTAGCACTTTTTCAAGAGCCTTCGAAAAAATAGGGAGTATAGATACTGGTCTATAATTTCCTAAATCGCTGCGGTCACTTTTCTTATACAGAACCGTTTCTTTGGCTATTTGTATTTTTTCACGAAATATACCGGTAGTAAAACATAAATTAAATATATTCGCAAGAACAGGGAAAATAACTGCTACAACATGCTTCACAGGCCATATTTGAATGCCATCAATGTCACAGGCATGGCTGTTATTAAGGTTCTGTACGAATGATATACTTCTGCCGTAACCGGGTTCACAATATTTTATTATTATCCTAGGAACTAATGTAGCTATTGCAATCATTGGATGGGTTGGTATGAAAGAGGGTTGTGAAAAATTTTTTAAATGCATCTGCTAGCTCTATCCCCGATATATCTTTATCATCAAGCCTTAATGTCCGTGGGGCAGTGTGCGGTTGCTCGCGCCTTTGTAAGCAATTTAATCTTGACAACAGCAAATCGTGGCGACCATTTTCAACTTCGGGAAATGTCGCGTGGTATTCTGTGCGTGCCAGACGTAGCTTTTTTGTTAACTTATTCCTGTATTTCTTAAACTTACGTAAGTCATCTGCAGAACGCGTGTTAAAAAAGATCCTGTAGAGCTTTTCTTCCAGTTTAATTTCATGGTGTAACTCAGAAGTTATCCAGGGTTTGCGAGTTTTACGGTTTGTTCCACGCACTTTTAATGGGAAGCATCTTTTCTGCTTTTCTAATCAATTATCTTTAAGTGACAAAATATTCATTATTATCCTTTGATCAGCACCAAAAATAAAAGAAAAAAATCCCCTGTGCTTTGTTTTGGGGCTGTTGTCTTCTGCGATAAGTGTGGGTGCGCGCTTGTGTGTATATCTGTGTGCGCGTGCGTGCGTGCGTGTGTGTGTGTACGTGTGTATGCGCGTGCGCGTGTGTGTGTGTGCGTATGTGACAGAAGCCAACAGCCACAGTAACCAAAGAGCATAGGTAATTTTTTTTATTTGTGGTGCTGATTACTCGAGATTATGAGAGACAATTTTACCTTGTAAAGATAATTCATTAAGTAAGGAGAAAAATATATGATACAAATAAATATAAGTCCCCAATGCTCAATATACGGGTCCCTTTTTTCTTGTGGCCCGCGAATTGCGGAGCTCGTCTACTAAAATTTAAAAGGATGCCTTAGTTTTATCAAGCATGCGATTTTCTTCAAGCTTCGTCGGATCATTTGTACCTAAATAGTACCGAAAATTAACCTTACTGCTAACGCAGATGCATTCTTTAAAGGCATGCAAAATGTATGTGGCTGTGAGAACTTATAAATGTAAAAAACTTGAAGGAATTTTAGAAACGCAAATTAAATTCTTTGCTTCGTTCACAGGGCTCGCTGACAACCCGCGTGCGGAACTGCACATTCCGGGTCCCTTTTCGCTATCTGTGGACGGCGTACTGACAGACGTGCTGTACTTTGTTTGCCAGGGAGTGTCGCTCTTCATCCTCCTCAGCCTCCTCCACTCCGGATACGCCTCCAGACTGAATACAATCACTACTGGAGGTTTGTCTTCCTTGTCTTTGTATCGCCCTTGATTTTGTCTCAAAATTTAATTTGCAGTCGCCCCTAAGGAATTCCAGCCTGCTAGTTCTCACTGCATATGTAATTGTTTTCATTTATTGTTGGACAATGAAAATTTTATGACAACTGTGCTTAGGCAGAGATTTAATTCCTATCACCGTCAGGAGTTACAAACAACCCAGTAAACGCAACAACCGTGTCTGAAGTGGTAACTTTCACCAATTTCTACAAATATGTATTGCAAAATTTAGCGCCAGAAATAACTGAACCGCTTGAGCCGTCGCGGAGGCTGAGTGGTTAAGGCGCTCGGCTGCCGGCCCGAAAAAAGCGGGTTCGATCCCGGCCGCGGCGGTCGAATTTCGATGGAGGCGAAATTCTAGAGGCCCATGTACAGTGAGATGTCAGTGCACGTTAAATAAACCCAGGCGGTAGAAATTTCCGGAGCCCTTCACTACGGGGTCTCTCATAGCCTGAGTGGCTTTGGGACGCTAAATCCCCATAAACCATAAACGAAACCAACTGAACCGCTTGAAACGCAGACGCAATTTGCGTTCTGCAGCTATCTGGGCATCAAGAACAGAGAATAACTTCCCACACTACCGATAGCATTCTACTGCGTTGCGTCTGCTTAGCTTCCACAATCCAGCGGACTGACTTTGCATTAGTGACACGCATCTCTCATTGGCGCTTCAAACGCAACAAAAAGCCGAGCATGCAGAACACAGCAGAGATCACGCACGCTCACAAAACAGTATTATCACAACTTCTAGGATCATTGTAGGAACCAGGTTTTTAGTCTAAGATTTGAATGTACTCTATGCCTAGTACCGGGCAGTATGCTTTGGCAGAAGTTGTCACGGTTACATAGGAAGTTTCGCTCCAGTTCAACTTAGTTTATTGATTGGCTAAATGTAATTACTTATTGCGTTACATGGCGCGCTAATCTCAACCAATTACCTTGTTTTTAGTGCGGAAAAACCGGATAATTTGTTGGTCAGCGCTGCCCGAGGGCCGTTACCCTGTTATGCAGCCATTCTCCCTAAAAGGGCCTCCATTCTTAGATGCCGTTGAGGAGGAGTCGTTTCCACGCCGGAGATGACAGCAGTAGCGTGGTTGCTGCAGCCGCCAGTTCAGGTTTCACGCGATATCTCCCGTCTAGCGGAGTCGAGACAATCGGCATTGGTTGAGCGGGTTGTGAAGTGAAGCGTTTAGTAATTACTGGACGTCTAGTTGAATTGTGATTATCAGGTCGCAGCATGAATCAGGAGTCCACATGACATGTAGCGATGCAAAATAGATTGATCACAATGACCAGAAATTAGGGATAATTAGAATTGAACCGATGACCCTTAGGTCACGAGTCAGACACGCTACATCTAGGCCACTGAGGCAATTTCACGTGGTTTATTACTCGGCATAGTGTTCCCGTTCAAGTGTGTTATTGAGATTATCCAAATAGAAAGAACTACTAATTGCGAATGTAGCAAATTGCCACTAACGTGACCGCGTCATGCGCTTAAGGCGGAGCTCAAGTGTATGTAACCTTAATTTTTGCTTGAACTCACTGCTGCTGTCCGGTTCCTTGGTGTTTGCCGACCTGCCAGAGCTATGTACAAACGGACGCTTATCGGATATAGTAAGTGCGCAATCTATAGATAATTGGAATCATCATCAGCTAACTACTTCTAGGGCGGGAAAAAGTCCTCTCCCGTGACGACACATCGCGATCATATGTTCAACCGTCACAGAACAACGACGACAACGTTTGCACGAAACGTGCGCATAAATTTGGTAGTTAGAAGATAAAGCGATGCCACACACTGTGCGGGAGAAGCAACAAAAAAAAACACAGGGGCGATTTTCTTCCTAGAAAGAGCAAAATAATCAGACACAAAGTGAAAGTTAAAAGCTGGGAACAGGTGTCAAACATTCGCACTCAGAAAATAAGAAAATACAACAATAAAAAGGCACCTATTAAATAACAAAATACGGGTAGTGAAGAAAGAAAAAAGAGGGAAAAAATCACCATTGATGCATCCTTGCAGAAACATATTATATCAATAACGCGAGCAAAAAAGCTTAAAAATGAAAAACGCATATCAAGAAGAAACAGGTTCTGTCGCGGATAAAACTATCCCCATGTCATCTTTCAATGTTCCTTCGAGTAAAAAAAAGGTCATGTTTATTCAGTAAATTCTACAAGTTCGAAAGGCGGTACCCTTTCATGGGCACGAATTTTCATGGGCAAATAGGAGATTATTAAGGTATAATTCATCAACTTCTATTCCGGAACAATTCCAATGCATGAATACATCCTGTAAACGGGGGTGAATAGTACCGGAGTTAGTGTGTCTCCTATCCTGACACCCTTCGTGATCGATAATTTATCCTTCTCCCTATGAAGGATTTTCGTCGCATAATGCAATCACCATAAATATCTTCCAGAAGTGATACATGTGCCTTTCCTACACCCTAGTTACGCAATTTCTGCATCACTGCTGAGGTTTCGACTGAGTCATACGCCTTGCTGTAGTATAAAAGGCTTCATTTACAGGTTGGTTTTATTCCGCTCATTCCTCAATCACCTGATTTCAGCCGGCGCTGTTAAGGTCCCCTTTGGTTGACTGAATTCTGAGGTTGATTAAATTATGTTAAACCTAATCTTAGTGATAATATGCTGCCACCAAACTCGGCAGGGTCGCTTGGGTCGGCGACATTTATCTTCAGTTATCAGGTCTCGGAAATAATCTTGCAGCCGCCAACCAATATCATATGCATGGCTAGCTTCGAAAAAAAGGTGATCCTATTGTGAATGCTTGTTTTCGACGCGCAGCTAATCAGTTGCTCGTCGAAACACTCTCCTGCTTTCTTAAAGATGCATGTTGGTCGGCAGGTTCATAGATTTAACCGCATCGTCGGCTGCTGAGCGTGTTTGCTGCAGCGAATTCGCAGATGGCGGCGTTTTTTGGAGCGTCCATAGTCTCAGTGGCCGGCTGTCGCCACCTATGAATGATGCCACATGTATAGCATGGTGGATTCAGTATTAAAATAGTTGAGATAGAACTGACGCCAACCAATTTGTTTAACCAACGTTTCGGGACCAACCCTTGAAGAAGGAACCGAGTTGGTCCCGAAACGTTGGGTAAAGTTAAAAATATTGGCTGGCGTCAGTTTTCTCTCAACTATCTCAAGAGCCCAACCAGACCAGACGGACTTCGTCGAATATGTTTTCGTTCAAATTATTGAATTGCTCTGGTTTTTCCGCGGCCTAAGTGTAAGCGACAAGTCGTGGCCTGTTTTTTTCATTTGGGTAGGGTATGAATCGGGGCTTGCAGTGTGTTCAACTTACATGCAAATACAACTTTGGCGAGAACATAAATAGTTAGCTTTTCAGTGTCATAACCCAGGCTTCGTGAAGCTATTATTTTCGGCAAATCGCTGAAGGTTACTGGAACAGAAAAATCCTTGGATATCGAAGTGCAGGGTAAGAACCAGTATAAGAACGAGCTCGCGAGTACCTCACGGGAATTCCTGTAACTCCGCACTGTCACATCCCAGGTGCCGGCAAGCCAACTGAACAGGACGGTGTTTTGGACGAGGACGTGCGGGCCGAGAAGGACCTCGCCAAGCGGTTCGCCGAGCGCGGCGCGGCGGCAGAGTTAGAGGGCGAGGGCTACACCCTCGTGGTATGCGATCTGCACAAGTCGTTCGGCGAAGTAAAGGCTGTCCGCGGCATCAGCCTGGTACTGCGTCGCGCCGAGTGCTTCGGACTGCTTGGCGTGAACGGAGCGGGAAAGAGTACCACTTTTCAAATGCTCACCGGCCTGCTGGAGCCCAGTGCCGGGAACGCTTTCATGCCCGACGTCAACCTCGAGGCATCGCCCAGGAAGGTTCGAGTTCTTGTTCTTCAGTGACTTTCATAGACACAAGTATGGCTCGTGAAAAAAATGGTTTTGGCTTTTGAAGTCAGACATCATTCAACCAAATTTCGTTTTCTTGTTTTTACGCGTCCCGGGTTCGAACCCGACCGCGGCGGCTGCATTTTTATGGAGGAAAAACGCTAAGGCGCCCGTGTGCTGTGCGATGTCAGTGCCCGTTAAAGATCCCCAGGTGGTCGAAATTATTCCGGAGCCCTCTACTATGGCACCTAATTCTTCCTTTCTTCTTTCACTCCCTCCTTTGTCCCTTCCCTTACGGCGCGGTTCAGGTGTCCAATGATATATGAGACAGATACTGCGCTATTTCCTTTCCACCAAAACCAATTATTATTATTATTATTATTATTTTACGCTAAGGATATGCTCAAAGAAGCATTTCCGGAGCCATATTCATTTAAGCTCCCATTCACTAACGTTACTGATGCTGACTGTGAATTTTTATGGCGCAAAAGAATCTGGGATCAAACAGCGCCCTGTGCCAAGATATTTTCGTCCTCTCAAGGTGGGATTAAAGACCCATTTTCTATGCCTTTCAATCTAAAGAAGCCGAGCACTAGGCCACTGGAAAGCATGTACCCGTTGTTTGACTGGTTTTTGCCCGTGGGCACTGGGGATTGAACCCCGCATCTCCCACATGCGATGCGGATGCACAAACCACTACGTCACCGGTACGGTTTCTTTACTGACCCCAATGTTACCGTAATTCTTCGATGTCGTAGCGCTGCCCTGAGCAGCGGCGTTCCTTTTGTCTCTGCTAGTATTGAAGAAGCTAGCTTGATGGCCCAGATGTTGTGTGATCAAAAAAAAAAGACCAGCAGAGAAGGACGCATCTTTTTCTTTTGGCTTCTTTATGATTTAATATCTGACTTTTGCCGGATATGCGAAGCTATTAATGTATGGCTTTCAATCCACAGTGGCAGTCATTCATCGGCTACTGCCCCCAGTCTAACGGCCTGCTGGAGAAACTCACCGCCTTTGAACACCTGAGCCTGTTCGCCCAACTGCGGGGAATTCCCGCAAACAGGGTCACAGCCGCTGTGCAGGGTGCCATTGTGCTCATGGAACTCGAGAAACAAGCTTTTAAGCCCTGCGAACTATACAGGTATGCGTCATGGTTCAACCCTGAACGGCCAGCTGGTTACAGCCGGGGCAAAAGATTGCTCGGGTTGACATAAAGTGCACTCTTTCTGGAAACTGACGGCAGACGAGTTTACAGTCGTCGCCCGCCTGTGTGATGGAGGTGTTTTTAGGCTCCTATTGGGTTACAGGCATTCGACCGAAAGGGCGGTAGTCGTTTGCATAGAGCGCGAGGGGCATTAAGGACCTCCCCCTTGAGGAGCGACAGTGATTAATCTAAAGGATCGAGACTCTATCTGGTGTACAGACCTGTGCAAGTTACATTTGCGAGTTCACATAACGTAGGCCTCACTGGTGTGTACCGCCGCGTCGTTAGCGACTGTCGGATTTATCCCTTCGCAAATGTATAACTTCAGAGCATATGGGCTCTAAACGCTATGCGAGCTAGGGAGCAAGGGCTCTCCAAATTGTGGCATGGTTCAGCACTGCAGCGCTGTACTGGGATCGCAATAATTAATGTGATTCAAAGAAGGAAATTTTTGAGAACGCATTGGTAACCCCTATGGGTAGTGAATGGGATAGCGATGTTTGCACAGAAAAATCTGAACCCTTTAGATCTTAAGAATTTTGTTGGGCTAGTCGGTTGATAGTGATTGCCAACAAAACTGAACGAAGACGACAGGACAAGAAGAGGCACAAAGACGCACACACTAAGCGCATGACTTCCAACAGACTTTATTTTGTGCAAACGGGATGCTTATAAAGGCTGTCAACATGACAGTCAAGTTACAAACGCAAAAACATTGTGCGCAAGGGGAAGACAGTATCAACATGGCCACGTGTGATACGGACCGATGGAACGCCCGGATGTGCCGATATAAGAATTCGATCTCTTTCCTTGATAGAGATAACAAAGGTGGAATGTGCCGATCTAAAATTCGATCTTTCCTTGATAGAGTTAACGAAGGCGAGCTCACATAGATGTCACTCCTTTTGGAGATAAAGTTAGCATCGATATTTCAGTAGAACACGTTCTTGGGCAAGTTGGTTCATAGTTTGAGTAGATGAAGCGCACAAAAACACAGCACACAGGAAAAGAAAGACACGAGACAAGCGCCTGTGTCATGTCTTTCTTTTCCTGTGGGCTGTGTTTTTGTGCGCTTCATCTACTTTAGCCTCGATAATCCCGGTTTCGTTTTTTTTTTTGTTTTCGCCTTAGCAAAGAATTTTGTTTAACAGCACGTTGAGCACGGCTCAAACGGGGAGGATTCTAAAGAGCCTAATGGATCCCACCAAAACAAAGACGGAATGCAGCAACGCCATTCACCGGCTTGTCCACCAGCACGAAGGAACAGATGAAGACCTGCTTAAAGCAGTCAGCACCAAGTGCTATGGTCAAGACAAACCCGCGGACTATCAAGAGAGCTATAAGGGCAGAGAAAACCCGGAACTAGACAGGCCAATAACCATAGAAGAGGTCTGCGCTGCAATTAGGTCCATCAAAAGAAACATGGCAGCTGGAGAAGACAACGTTAAGAACTCTCTAATCCGCAACCTGGTGATGAGGCAATCGAGCAGCTCACTACCTACCTAAACAAGCAATGGGAGTCAGGACTGGTGCCCAAGGAATGGAAGCACTCTATGGTTGTAATGATTCCTAAGCCTGGGAAGAAATTACACATAGAGAACCTGAGGCCCATCTCACTCACATCTTGCCTTGGCAAGCTGTACGAAAGAATTGTGACCAAAAAAAAATCAAAACTATCTAGAGGATAACGAGCTGTATGCTCATAGCATGTTTGGGTTCAGGGCAAAACTGTCAACGCAGGACATCCTGCTACAATTCAAACACGAGGTCATTGCCAACGCCCCGCAACAAGAAAATCTAATTATGGCACTTGACATCAAAGGGGCTTTCGACAATGTCAGCCAAGCGCCTATAATGGAAGGCATCAACATAACCAACTGTGGGAAGAGAGTCCATGACTACGTAAGATCTTTCTTGACAGGAAGAACGGCCACAGTGGGCTTGGGAGATATAAGAAGCGAGACCATAGACACTCCAAACAAAGGCACGCCGCAGGGCTCGGTCATATCGCTAATCCTTTTCAACCTCACCATGATTGGCCTGGCAAGAAAATTGGAAAGCATCCCAGGCATAAGACATGCCATATATGCGGACGACATAACTGTATGGTCTGACCAGAAATCTCTGGGGCAGATGGAACAATAAATGGAAAAAGCAGCGACTTGTGTTGCGCAATATATCAAGAAAAGGGGTTTAGCCTGCTCAACTGAAAAATCGGAAATCCTTAGGATAGGAAAGAAGCCGACGAATGCAAGAATAGAGATAAAGCTCGAGGGCAAGATCATCCCGGAAAGGGAGATCATTCGAGTTTTAGGCATGTGGCTACAGAGCAACGGCAAATGCAACCACAAGATTGGCCTCCTTAAAAATCAACGGAACAAGTTTGCCGTATAATAACCAGAGTATCACCCAGAAGATACGGCATGAAGGAAGGCGACACGCTAAAGCTGGCGAACAGCCTAGTCATCAGCAGAATAACTTACTCACTTCCATATCACAGCATGCTGAAAAGTGGAGAAAATCAGGCAGCGGTCCTAATCAAAGGAGCCTACAAGACTGTTTTGGGCTTACCCAGAAAAACGTCGAACGAAAAGCTGGCAGAACTGAGGCTGCACAACACGTTAGACAAGTTAAGCAGGGCACAAGTCATGTCACAGATACAAAGGCTAAGGAACTCGGCAACAGGGAGGGCCCTCCTAAGAAGGCTGAACTATAAGGGGGTCCTGGACATAGAGGATAGATCGGCAAACAACCCAGACGAAATATGTCGAACCTACCAGGTGAGCCCTATACCCAGGAATATGGATCCAAATCTACACGCTGCCAGAAAACAGGCAAGGGCTGAATATGTAGAGTCGAAGATAGCCACACAGTATCAGGTGGTCTACACTGACGCCACTCTGTACCCATGGACTCGTAGCCAAAGCATCAAGAAAACGGTATCGGTTGTCACAACAAAGGAGTGTGGCCTCATCAGCGACGCATCCACGAGAGATGGGACGATAACTGAGGCAGAGGAGATCGCCGTAGCTCTAACGGCAGCCGAGGCTTATCGCACCAACAAATCTCTCACGATCATAACAGATTCCCAAGAAGCGTGCAGACGCTACATGGTAGGAAGAATCAACAAGAAACCACTAAGCATTCTCTTGAAAACGCAGCGAACCAACGAAAAGATCCAACATAGGATGTACTGGGTACCGGGACACGCCGGAGTCGAAGGCAATCTGAAGGCGGACAAGCTAGCTCGCTAGCTTACTATCCGAACTGGTGCGTCAAACGCCTCGGACGGCCAGGAGATAACGGTACAGCTCACGTACGCAGCGAACCTCAACCGCATCGAAGGCAGAAGACGCAAATATCCCCAGCCACATCCTCTGCTAACACAATATGAAGCGACATGTTGGAGAATACTCCAAACAGGAGCCTTCCACAACCTTCACATTCTACATAAGATGTATCCGGAGCAGTATAGGGATACATGTCCGCGGTGCGGGGCAACCCACACGCAGTATCCTTTCACATGGGAATGCATACACAATGTAGCTTTCCGAGGTAACAAAGAGCCAAATGCGGAGCAGTGGGTGGACCGGCTAACCAGCAGCCAGCTCAAGGTCCAAAGAGACCTATTGAGCCACGCATGCCGGATGGCCAGGGACAGTGGTGCCTTGGACTAGGGGCGCCAACCACGCTCAGCCGGGAAGACATCGGCAATCTTCGTGCAAGCAGCAAGACTCCTTTATTAGATCAATAAAGTTTATTCACTCACTAACTCACTCTCCAGATAACGAAAACAGTTTATAGTGTCGCAGCTCTTACAGTGCCGCTTTAAATCCAGAGGCTCTTCGGCGCCTTGGACCCTTCCTCGGGGCACGCCCGCCGAGTTTGTAAGATTATCCCATGTTATCCCAAAGCAAGCCTCCTTACCCCACGTTGTTTAATTTCTGACCTTGCTTAAACATCTGAACTCATGCACAGCACCGCAGTGCCGAAAGTCAGACTACAGGAGCCATCACCCCTTTCCATACCCCTCTTTCCACTTCGTACTTATAGTAATTCCATAATGCCGAATTTTTAATGGCAGCTGCATTCCTACTAGCATTATTCATTAAATATTTTTCATGCTCTCTCAGATACTCAACCCCGTTATTTATACACACCCAAAGATTCCTCTACTTACCACTACCCCTAGCTTGATCTCCTGTATTCTATGCTCGCCGACCTAATCATTAAATATCATGACTGCAGAATTTTCCTTCCTAAACTTGAAACCTAATCTACCTCCCTCTGTTCCACATATGTATATCAACTTGTGTAAATCTTCCTTGTTGTCAGCCATTAGCACTTTATCATCGGCGTATATTAGTCCCGGTAATGCCTGTCTAATCCATTCTCCTTGCTTGAAAAAGAAAGGCTGAAGCCTAGTCCGCTCCCCTCTAGCTTGGTCTAACATGAGCAACAAAGGTACAACATGAACAACAAAGGAGACAGAGAAAATCCTTGCCTAAGCCCCGGCTGCATCTCTATCGGCTCTGATACATTTTCTTCCCAATCTATAAGCGCTTGATTATTTTTATAGATTAAAAGATTAATTACTCATCCTTCCACATGCAATGTGCCCAGTATGTCAAAGTATTCTCCTGAATAACGCTTTCGTAGGCTTGCTTGATATTCAAAAAAGCTAGCCATAGGGGCCTGTGTTCTTTTTCAGCAATCTCTATACACTGCGTCAATGAAAACAGATTGTCCTCCAACCTCTCCTGTTTCGAGAACCCATTTTGTATCTCCCCTAGCACCACCTCGTTCTCCACCAAGCCTGCAGTCTGTTCATCATCTTCATCACCACCCTGTAAACCACAGATGTCAGTGTTATGGGACGGTAGTTGCTTTTGTCAGCTTTGTCCCTCTTTCCCTTATATATCATGTTCATTCAGCTTACTTGCCATCCCTTGGTGATTTACCATCCATTATCGTTTTGTTCACTACCTCTCTCAACGTTTGCATGGATTTTGGTCCCAGTTTCTTTATTAACAGGATCGGAGTACCGTCTGGACCTCTCGACGTGCAACTAGGAACTTTCTTCTCTACCCTTTCTCACTTTCTCTGTCGAAGTAAAATATATGCGGTGACCAGTCTATGCTCCTTTGATAAATTATGTGCAACATTTCTTTGTTTTTTTTTTTCAATTTTCTGTCATCTTTGTTCCTGTACGTTCCATTGCTTCATCCCCTTCATGCCAATACCGTGATCTGTAACTATGAATCATTGCTCTAACCTCAGTCTTATTACATAAAGGCGCGCATATTGTGCGCAATGTCTTGGTGGAGCACTGTACTTCGCCTTGCTCGTAGTTCCGCCTCTCATCGTTTTCGATAAATTGCGCGTAAACGGTGATATTTTCTGCTGAGATCAAGAACAGCACGTGTGAGGCGAGTGGAGACCAAATCTAGAGTAGTGAGCCCGCCAAAAACTAGCCAAATTGAAGAAATTGCACTACGCCCATGCCGTCTCGACAGAAACCCACATAAAACTTGCGAACATAAAGGCCAGGAGCGTCTTGACAATCTCAACTTCTTGCAAAGCACACTTATAGGCATGAAGCTAGATTTTGTACCTGTGACAGAAACACGTCTCACATCTTATATCATGAACTCACAGAATACACCCCCAATTGCGCACTAATTCGCAGGAATGTATCAACTGGTAGCGGCGGATGACCATTTTCGCCAACAAAAAAGTGAGTTCACAAGACTTCCAGATATCGATGGTGTGGAGCAATTCTTTTCCAAACTAAGAAGCACTTGTAATTGGGCGTGTTGGTGCATATTGACGAAAGACAGAGTAGCTCAAAAGGCTAACACGGATGTAGTGAGGGAACAGGACAAGCGCTTTACTTGTAACAGGCTTTATTGGCAGAGATTGCTAATATATCTTCATTTGTACTCATGCACCGACCCGAACACTCGCGCTTAGCCGTGCGTGGCATCGCCGTGTTCGGGTGGTTGGGCGGATGCCGAGCGTTTGTACCATTAAGGTCCCTCGGCGGAGGCAAAGTATCACTTTGGCCCCAGCTACCTGTAGACGCCACCTCTGGACTGGCCCGACCGTGGGAAATTGGCAGACGCCATTTCGTCTCCTCCTCTCCATCTTTCACTTTCCTATCTTCTTTCTTACAACTCTCCTGTCTTCTGTTCACTTCTGGTTTTTTTCTTTTTTTCCAGGCTTCAATGGGTAATCTTGTGTGGTGAAATTACCCAGGGTTGAGAAATATTTGTTCACATTTCCGCAAGATCGAGAAGAAAGAACTGAAGCAAGCTGAAAGAAGAGTCAAGGTGCTTCTTGAACAAAATAATATGAGCCGTTTGTATTCCAAGGTCGAATCTACCAAGATTTGCACCTTGTCGGTGTTTTTCAACGCAAAAACACACAAAATCGGTACCGCCTTCCGCGCCATCGTTTCAGAAGCAGACACGTGGCAGAAGCTGGTGTCAGAGTACTTGTTCAAGCAACTTTCCCTGTTGAGGGTAGAAGATCCTTTTAGAATCTGGAAGTCTGAAGAAGTAACGTCTGAGATAAAAGGGTTCAAAACGACCGAAATGTACGGGTTCTCGATTGACATCGAAGAAATGTATTATTCAATTCCGCACAAGAAACTGATGACCATACTTAGAGAAACCATTGAAGAGCAGGGAGGTATTTCATTTCAAAACTCGGCCGGAGTGTCGGTGGAAGGGTTCCTAGAGCTGCTGCGCGCTTATCTTGGCTCTACGATCGTCGCTCATGGGGATTCCTTGTTCGTCCAAAAAAGAGGCGTCAGCATCGGCTCTAAGGTAGCACCACTACTCAGTGACTTGTACCTGGCCGCATGCGACAAGAGAATACAAGAATCTGTGAAAGAAAATAGCGTCACACGGATTTTTCGTTATGTTGATGATTTCTTGGTTCTGTGCAGAACAGAGGATTCAACAGACTTTGAGCGACTCAAGGATAGCGTACTGGAGACCTTTCGCAAAACCTGCCCAGAGTTGAAATTCACCCACGAGCTTCCAGCCAAGGATTCGCTGCAATTCCTGGACTTACGCCTTGAATTCCAACCCGGACACTTATGTTGGAGGTACGAGCCTAGGGCGAAGAAACAGTTTCTCCCTTTTTCATCAAGCCATTCAAAGACCGTGAAAAGGGCAATATCGAGTGCCGCGCTCTTTTCAGCTCTGAAGAAATCGTGTGAGCATCAGATGGAGACAAGTTTTCGGCGGCAGATCGAAAGGCTAAAAAATGCGGACTATCCCGTTCTGATGCTTAGCAGCGTAGCTGAAAGCTTGCTGCGGAAAGTGAAAGGAGTTCAAGAAAGGAAAGGTGGACATGAAGAAGGCATTGAAAGGGAGAAATTAGCTGTGGTTCCGTATGTTCATGGATTGACCCACAACCTCATGAAGATTGGCAAGAGGCACGGGGTCCGGGTTGTTTGCTCTGCACCGAACAAGGCAATGAGCATGTGTGCTCGAGTCAACAGGCAAAAGAAGCAGCAATGCCAGATCGCACACCGAACAAGATTCAGCGAGTGTGTTAAAGGTGTGGTTTATAATATCCCTCTGGCCTGTGGAAACAATATATAGGACAGACGGGAAGGTGCCTTAATGATAGGATAAGAGAACATGCATCATCGCTATCAGGTGCCCCAAGCAGCAATCTAGCCCTGCATTGCAGAGATTGTAAAGAAAACAAAAAAGGCAAACAAGTGCGCAAGTGTGAGCCCAAGTTGCATGAAGTTCAAGTCATGATAAGGTATGCAGACAAATTGACACGTGAGATCCTTGAGGCATTGGCGATACGGGAAACAGGACAGCGGTGCGTCAGCACACCATCCATCTCTCTATCAAGAAAAGAAATTTCCTTCTTGAACAAACCCCACGGGAGATAAAAGCAAGATCTTTTTGACAAGGAAACAAAAAGCGCAGATTTTCCAATAAAAATTTTAGTTGACAGTCAGCCTCGTCTACGTTCTGTGTGTTGCTTTCTGTGTCTGCGTTGTGGGTTTTTTTCGGCTGTTCCCACCAAGAATGAACCAACTAGCTCAGTTTTCTACTCTTCTAACGTTCATCTCTAGCACTCTGAGCCTTTCTTTGTGTTACCCGCATCTTTTGGATCCGCAACAATTGTGCCATCACATTGCTTTCTTCACCTGTCGTGCCCGCTTCTATTCACGTTGCATCAAGAAGAACTTACTTTGTGAAGATTTGAAGCCAATATTTGGAGAATTTTCGCCCTCCGAAGGACACGCAAGGAGAGTTTTGAAGATCATCAGAGCTGAGTTGTGGCGACAGATCCGCTTATTCACCGGCTTCCTCAAGGTGAGGTGTTGCGACGAAAAATCGAATCGTTTTCATTTGGCCAACGCTAGGTTTAGTACGGAGCACATGTGGAATGTTTGGTTCCTACCGAGTTTGAAAATATGTATGCAAGGCCGGAAGAAGCATGTTATGGCAAGCAAGAACTTAGTAGTTACAATAGGAGCTATGCAGCTTTCACGTTCTTCAAAAGAAGTACTGGAACTTGGTCCTAAATTTGCCTTACGCCCAAAACTTCACGCCGTAGAGAAGCTCGCCATTATCAGGCATGTCGCAACAAGAGCGAATGAAGAGGACGTTTGCCGGGTTGTGGCTGAAGGTGTCGACGTCTTGGCCCGTTCAAAGGAACGCGGACATTGTAAGCATAGTTTTGAAAAGACCGTAAAAGAGCTTAAGAAGAATAACTTAAAGTTATGTCTTTCAGATAAAGAGGGCGGCTTTGTAGTGCTCGATTCCGGTAGCTACAACACAAGAGCATTAGAAGCCATCAACAAAAATTTCCGCAAGGTCGAGAAGAAAGAACTGAAGCAAGCTAAAAGAAGAGTCAAGGTGCTTCTTGAACAGAATAATATGAGCCGTTTGTATTCCAAGGTAGAATCTACGAAGATTTGCACCTTGTCGGTGTTTTTCAACGCAAAAACACACAAAATCGGTACCCCCTTCCGCGCCATCGTTTCAGAAGCAGACACGTGGCAGAAGCTGGTGTCAGAGCACTTGTTCAAGCAACTTTCTCTGTTGAGGGTAGAAGATCCTTTTAGAATCTGGAAGTCTGAAGAAGTAACGTCTGAGATAAAAGGGTTCAAAACGACCGAAATGTACGGGTTCTCGATTGACATCGAAGAAATGTATTATTCAATTCCGCACAAGAAACTGATGACCATACTTAGAGAAACCATTGAAGAGCAGGGAGTTATTTCATTTCAAAACTCGGCCGGAGTGTCGGTGGAAGGGGTTCCTAGAGCTGCTGCGCGCTTATCTTGGCTCTACGATCGTCGCTCATGGGGATTCCTTGTTCGTCCAAAAAAGAGGCGTCAGCATCGGCTCTAAGGTAGCACCACTACTCAGTGACTTGTACCTGGCCGCATGCGACAAGAGAATACAAGAATCTGTGAAAGAAAATAGCGTCACACGGATTTTTCGTTATGTTGATGATTTCTTGGTTCTGTGCAGAACAGAGGATTCAACAGACTTCGAGCGACTCAAGGATAGCGTACTGGAGACCTTTCGCAAAACCTGCCCAGAGTTGAAATTCACCCACGAGCTTCCAGCCAAGGATTCGCTGCAATTCCTGGACTTACGCCTTGAATTTCAACCCGGACACTTATGTTGGAGGTACAAGCCTAGGGCGAAGAAACAGTTTCTCCCTTTTTCATCAAGCCATTCAAAGACCGTGAAAAGGGCAATATCGAGTGCCGCGCTCTTTTCAGCTCTGAAGAAATCGTGTGAGCATCAGATGGAGACAAGTTTTCGGCGGCAGATCGAAAGGCTAAAAAATGCGGACTATCCCGTTCTGATGCTTAGCAGCGTAGCTGAAAGCTTGCTGCGGAAAGTGAAAGAAGTGCAAGAAAGGAAAGGTGGACATGAAGAAGGCATTGAAAGGGAGAAATTAGCTGTGGTTCCGTATGTTCATGGATTGACCCACAACCTCATGAAGATTGGCAAGAGGCACTGGGTCCGGGTTGTTTGCTCTGCACCGAACAAGGCAATGAGCATGTGTGCTCGAGTCAACAGGCAAAAGAAGCAGCAATGCCAGATCGCACACCGAACAAGATTCAGCGAGTGTGTTAAAGGTGTGGTTTATAATATTCCTCTGGCCTGTGGAAAACAATATATAGGACAGACGGGAAGGTGCCTTAATGATAGAATAAGAGAACATGCATCATCGCTATCAGGTGCCCCAAGCAGCAATCTAGCCCTGCATTGCAGAGATTGTAAAGAAAACAAAAAAGGCAAACAAGTGTGCAAGTGTGAGCCCAAGTTGCATGAAGTTCAAGTCATGATAAGGTATGCAGACAAATTGACACGTGAGATCCTTGAGGCATTGGCGATACGGGAAACAGGACAGCGGTGCGTCAGCACACCATCCATCTCTCTATCAAGAAAAGAAATTTCCTTCTTGAACAAACCCCACGGGAGAACAAACCCCCCAATAAAAATTTTAGTTGACAGTCAGCCTCGTCTACGTTCTGTGTGTTCCTTTCTGTGTCTGCGTTTCGGGTTTTTTTCGGCTGTTCCCACCAAGAAGGTGTATAGGTGCACAGTTCACAATTTCACCAGCGCTGCGACTAGGAACAAGAACAGAGAAGCGCTTGTCCTTGTCTTCCTTCTCTGTTCTTGTTCCTAGTCGCAGCGCTGGTGAAATTGTGAATATGTACCAACTAGCTCAAACCACCATTTTGCTACAGTGCACAGTTCCTGTCCCGTCCCCTTGTTGGACTCTGTGGTGGGCGGCTAGCACCACGGCCGAACAACATACCTATTCTATGGCTCCCACCCCTTCACGAAATGATCGCCGTCTAAAGAGAAGGCGGACCGATGCAACCAAGGAATTCCTCCAAACACAAATTAAGTCTTTCAAAAATACCACGTGGTCCCCAGCGAAGATCCTGAAAAACAACCATGGAAAATATCCCTATTCGTATCGCAAAATCTTTGAAACAAGCCTTGGGCCCCGGTTAAAAATTCACCAGACTAGCTTGTTGCGACTTGCTTGAGATCCGTGATAAAGCTCAAGTTCTGAAACCTTCAAAGGTTCTGTCATATGGGGACATTCATGTCTCTGTCACACCCCACAGGCCACTAAATACCGTAAGTAATGCTGGACAGCTTAGTTGATCAAAACGTCACCAATGTTGAACGAATTAAAATAAGAAAAGGAAACAATGAAATCCCAAAGACGCACATTATACTTACTTTCACTTGCTGCACACGCTTTGAATCCATTGAATTTGGGCACACAAAGATTGCTGTCAGACCGTACATTCCTAACCCCAGACGTTGTTTTAATTGCCAAAAATTTGGCCATGGTTCTCAGAGTTGCCGAGGCCGCAAAACTTGCGCCAAATGCTCTTCAAAAGAACACCTATCTGAAAACAGCGAAGAAGCATTCCGCTGCGCTTACTATGAAGGCGAACACTCAGCCTACTCCAGGTCTCGCCCATTGTGGAAGACGAAAGTAGAAATAATAACACTTAAAAGAGACGAAAACATTTCATTTAAAGCTCTGGGAAAGGCAATGTTTCCGAATGGCGGGCAAGTTTTTTCTCAATCTACACACAAGCTTCAGCGTCTGGTACCTGCCCAGACCTCACGTAGTGAGGCTGCGGCATGGCCATACGCGCCCCAGGTAGGAGTAGCTAACACTACTCCACGACCTCCAAAGCAGGTCATGCTGCCTCTCGAGGCAGTGGGCCACAAGACCTCTGCCCATGAAGCGAGCTATCGAAAGATCCCAAGAGAGGAAAACCTCGTAAATTTGAAAAAAGCATGAACTAAAGCTCGCTACGTCCGTCGAAGCGCCAAGAAAGCATCAAGTAAAATTTACATCTCATCTATGAACAGCCAGATCTTATTGCAAATTTGGAAACAGGTAAAATATAAATGGCAGCTTCTCAGCATTAACAATTCCTCTTTTGACACCTGGTACAAAAACAAGTATAAGGGACTAAGAAGACATATTAGGGGAGCGCTTCGCTGCAATTTCGAGTTCTTCACACTACACGCACAATTTTTTAAAATACAAAATCATAGCCGAGTAACGAAAGCTTCCAATCAGCGGCAGTACAAATGAACAATTCAACAGTCTGATCACAATTCCAGAAATTAATAGAGTACTCTCTGATAGAAAACTAACTGATTTGGGGCCTGATGAAATGTACTATTCAATGCTGGACCATCTATCCAAGCCTGATGTGGAGGCACTTTTGAAATAAAAAAAAATGTTACTACTAGGGAGAATACCTGAGATTTGAAAGAAAGCTATTATTGTACCGTTTTTAAACCTGGAAAGCAACCAACCACCCCTAGCAGTTATAGGTCGATAGCCGTTACCAGTTGCTTAGCCAAATCCTTTGGAAGTGCACATGTCCTCAATATAAGATTAACTTCCGTCCTTGAATCACGCGAAATGCTTGACCTCCATCAATGTAGGTTTAAAAAAGCATGCTCAATCATTCGTCATCCAGTTCGGCTTTAAAGTACTGTCCGTGAAGCTTTTATACACAAACAAGACTGCCTAGCGGTGATTATCGACCTGGAGAAAGCGTGTCACAGCGTTGAGGTTTGACATTACTCGCGACCTTGCAAAACTTGGCATCCGCGGCAGGATGTTAAACTGTTTAAACCATTTCCTGTCGCACCGATCATTTCAAGCACGCCAGGATCAATCCATTCCAGGAACTTCGTTCAAGAGAACGGGGTTCCTCAGGGGTGTATTTTAGGCATTATTGTGGTTTAAGGATGAATTCTATTAATGAAGAAATCCCGAAATCTATTATGTACTCGGTCATTGTCGATGATCTTCAAACAGTCTGCACGTTCCCCAACGAAGCAAAATGCGAGACACCAATACAGTTTACAATAAACAAACTAAAGACATGAGTGGGCAAAAATATATTCCAGTTCCCTACGCAGAAAACAGCGAGCGTTCTGTTCTCGCTAAAGCGAGGCCTAAAATGTAACTCCACCTTACATCTAAACAAAACCTAACTACCTATAAAAATGAACTAAAATTTCTAGGCATTACTTTTGACCAAAAAACTGAAATTACTACCTCAAATCAATGCTCTCAAGAAGGAAGCCTCCCGATCCTTCAGCATACTTTCTCAAGAACACTGTTTGCCATCTACAAATGACATGCAGCGAAAAATGACATGCAAATGACACGCAGGGTGGCGGCGCAACCACCGACCAGGCGCCGCGACGCTGAAGGCTTGAAATGCTACCGTAATGTAGCTACCGCTACAAAAGTCTTCTAGTGCTGTACCCTATAGTTCTCCAGGAGTCCACAAGCTTCTGCTTCACATAAAGCCCGATCCACCAGCCATTTCTAGCTGAGCGTTCCGTATAGCAGCCTCCCAGGAAAAATTAGTGGGATTGGGGATAGGGGGTTATTGCCTCTGGGGAAGGACATTCCCAAATGTAGTGGGAAAGTGTGAATCTGGTCACGCCACAGGTGTTACAATGAGGAGGAAATGTGGGGCGAAAGCATAAGAGGCGGTATGGTGAAATAAAGCAGCACATCTGTAATTGTCGCCATGCTGCGTTGGATAAGGGCGACAAGGCTCTGTGGGGTGGTGGCAATGTCATTCTGCTGAGATTCTAGAATGTCGTGATTAGATGATATGTATAAAGGACTGATTGGGCCTCTTGCGCAGGGTTGAGCGTCTGATCGTTCGGGGTCTGGGAGGAGAGTTCTCGGGCCAGCGCATGAACGCGCTCATTTCCGGAGATCGGGGCGTGCCCAGGGATCCACGACAGAGTAACCGTTCGGTCTAGAGAGGTGGCTGTGTTAAGAATAACGGTGTGTGGCAGGCGTCGCCACTCCCTTTAGGTAGCGGCAGTATGCGGCCTGGGAATCTGCGGAAATTTCGGTTATGTTTTTGTCAATGGTGGAGCGGGCCAGCGCAAGCGCGATGGCGGCTGTTTCCGCCTCTACAGGCGAATTAGTTCGTATAGTGGCCGCCATTGCGCCGTTTCATTGGCTGCGACTGCCGTGAAAAATCCTACTTTAGATTTTTCTGCCACGTCGCCATAAAGAATATCTGGAGCGGTTGCTGTATGTTTTGGTTTAATAGCTCGCTCGAGCCTGCCGCCTTTCCTGATGGAGGCTGGCGCTCATATTACGCGGTAAGGACTTCTGGTATATGTGATCCTGCGTGCGCAGAGAAATCATGTATGGTGTAGGACTTGTTGGTTTGGTAGTGGATGTAGTGTTACTCATGTGTCGCCATTTGTGTCTTCCAAGGTCGGTATTGTGTACCTAGCTTCCATGTCATGCGGTAAGGAGCACGTCGGCTAGAGTGGACGTTGTCTAAATGTGCGACTCATGGAGCAAGCGAATTGTTTTGACAAATGTGACACCTCGAACAACCTGGTGCTACATCGTCACAGCTGCCGCGGGTGTACTCCACTTTTCAAGAAAACCAAAGTTCTTTTCCGTCAATGCGATCGAGTGACGCGAGAGATAGTGGAGACCTTCCTCATAGCAAAAACGGGGCTTTCATATGTCAGTGACACGTCTATCACCTTTTCTAGTAGGGAGAGAGAGTTCCTAGAAAATCGAATCAGGATCGCGTTGTAACGTTTTCCCGCCTAAACTTAAACATATAGCACGTTACTTGCTCAGGTTTTTGTAGGTTTTCGTGTACATATTTTTACCTCTGAATAAAAACGTTTTAGTGGCGAGTAGCGATATGTCCCCCTCTGTGTAGTTGTACTTGCAGCGCTTGAATTTTCTGCTATGGAAAGTGTTTGGTCAATATTTTGGTGTCCTGTTCCTTGGCTTCTTACAGTTGACCTCTGATGTGCTCGTTTGCGTGTGACCACTCTAAGGTGAGAGTCATCAGTTTTACGACATCGGTCAGAATGACGTGCAATGCTCTCCGGTCGTTTCATTACCTTCGCAGAGTGTTGAGACCTTTCTCAAGGCTTTGCAAATTGTTTTTTCAATGTTTTGGTCGCCTGTATTCTGGCACCTTACAGTTGTCTTCTGATGTGGTCGTTGGCGTGTGAACACTCTAAGGTGACCGTCTTAAATTTTACCACCTCTGTCAGGATCACGTCCAGATGTTCTCTGATAGTTTCATTAGCTCCAGAGAGTGCTGATACTTTTCTCAAGGCATTCAAAATTGTTTCCGCAATGTTTTGGTCGCCTGTGCCTCGGCTTCTTACAGTTGACCTCTCATTTTCTCGATGGCATATGACCACTCTAAGGCGAGAGTCTTCAGTTCTATGGCCTCGGTCAGGAGACGTCCAGATGTTCCCGATGGCTTCATTACCTCCCGAGAGTGTTGAGGCCTTTTTCAAGTTCGCGAGCCTAGTGAGGATGTTCCTCGACTGTTGTCCATCTTCTGC
This sequence comes from Amblyomma americanum, assembly GCF_052857255.1. NCBI lineage: Eukaryota > Metazoa > Arthropoda > Arachnida > Ixodida > Ixodidae > Amblyomma > Amblyomma americanum. Next base: position 6,605,565 of record NC_135499.1, read on the forward strand.
ACCCTATTCTTCTTGCTCCATGTCAGAGCGGCGTGCGTTCTTCCCGGCATCCGCGTTTTGGTTTTCTCCCGCTGTGTGTCGCTTTTTATTGCCTTGATCGACCTGGTTCTCGTTTTGTACGTGATTGGAAGCCATTGTGATCCTTGTCTTTTTGTTCCTTGCACTTTTTACTTTCCACTGATTTCAAAAAATCCTCTACTTTTCGGCCTTTGCACTTCCTTTTATCTATCGTCTTCCTGTTCTGCTCTTCTCCTCCGGCGTCTGTGGCAGAGTCCAGCAGTGCTGCCAGCTAAGCGTACCGAGAGCCAGGTTGGCTCATGGTTATGTCCTTTTAGTCGCGTTCCAGCTACTCAAACCCAAAAGCGGCTATTATTAACCTTGCTCTGAGTTTACCGTCAAAAAATCGACCCTTTTCCTTTTTTCGGCTAGATTTCTTTTAATCAACGCACAAGATATGTCCGATGAATATGTTGTCTCTGTTTTCAGAATGCCTTCAGCCACTAATCTTGACGCACGAAGTGGCTGTGAACAAATTCACCAGATTTCTTGGCCTGGGTATTTTTTTCCCCACTCACCACTTGTGTATTGCTTACGAACGGCGAGGAAACAAACCCGTACTTCCCTTTGGTTGAGCCCACTACAAACTAGTTGAACAAGCAATTGTAAAGTTTTGCGACAGAATAACGGCCTGAGGGGCGAGTTGGTGCATGACGAAATGAACGGCTGCGCAAATCAGGACACAGACAAGAAAGAGACACCACATGCGCACACTACCAACTGTTCATTCTATGGAAAAGTGGCATATTTAAACAGTTCCGCTCAAGCATGATACTCATCCCATTATCACTTCGAACCCAGCACGTGGTATGAAAGTCGCTACATCAGGTTAACAGACTATATACTGCAGAATAGACTAACAGATCAAAGGAATTAAAAACGGAAAAAAGGGCCATCTCTTAGCAAAAGCAGTGTCAAACAATCGTAGCAACAGCAGAGTCATACGGGAGAAGCAAAACCAGTCAGAAACCAAAAAACAAAATATAAAAAGTAAAAACCAATAACAATCGTAGCAAAAGCAGAGTCAAACATATGAAGCAAAAGCAGTCAGAAAAAGAAAGATAAAACCAATAATAAAGTTTAACCCACCTAAACAAACAGCAGACGGCCGCTAGAAATGCTAGGCTGAAAAGTAGCGCAGAACAAGACGTCACAAAAAACGGTCTAGGAAGGAAACTTCATTTCTACGGAGGAATACCGAGGCGTCGCTGACACATGTTCTTCCTTTCTTTTTTATCATAAAGGCCTCAAGTATTTCACGCGCCACCTGATCGCGACTCCTACCCAGAATCCTTATTCCGTTAAGCACCTCTCTTTCTTGTCTGTGTCCTGATTTGCGCAGCCGTTCATTTCGTAAAGTTTTGCCTTTGTAATACTCTCAGAAAATCGCGGGGATATCGAATGGATTGCGCGTCCTCTATCCAGGTGACCCGGTTAAGCAGTTCGGGCTACTCATGCTCACTCTTGTTGGCGGTAACCGAGAGCATGCTTAGAGAATGCAGAAAAGTGGTTCCAAACTACGGTGGGGATGACACAGATTGGAGAAAAAATGCGAATGTCGTGTTTTCCGCACAAGAAAAGCTATCGAAACCGGGCAAGAAGTTGCATTCCACCGTTACTGTGAGCAGCAACTGCACTGTTAGGCACTGGCAGTCATTTTTAGAGTGCGCATAAAACGTGGTGTACTCGATACCTTTGCCCTGTGGCCGAGCCTACAATGGCCAAACAGGCAGATGTCTCTACGAAAGGCTCATGGAGCATAGCAACAGCGTCATCGGGACATTTCGTCATCTCGGCATACACTGCCGTGATTGCCAACAGTGCAAAGAACGTGGCCCCTTTTTGGCAAGAACCACAATCCTTCAAAAGTATGTCAGCAAAACAGCCAGGGAGATAGCTGAGGCTGGTGAGATCGAGGAAAAAGGAGATTACTGTGGCAATGCACCATCGGTGTTAAGTGATAACGCGCGTTGTATCTTGGGAATATCAAAACACAGTTTTGCGTTTTAGCTATTGTTTGCATCTTGCTTTTTAGGTTTTAGCTTTAAGTTTTCTTTCTTGTACCGACGAAAGTGTGTCCTCGTGCGGTGTTGCGCATATATATATATATATATATATATATATATATATATTAGCAGACAAAGTTAAGGAAATGAAGGGCTCGTTTGATAAACTTATGAAGGGAGCCAACAGTCACCGAAACCAAGGTGCATAGTGGAATGTTTTTACTTTGTGTTTTTATTGTGCAGTGCTGTTCAGTGGAATGATAATACTTCGATTAACCTATCGCTTAAAGAAAATTACTTATAAAGCAGCAGAAAAAAAAACTTGCCGCCGGTGGGATCCGAACCCACGGCCTCCGAATATCGCGTCCGCTGCTCTACCAACTGAGCTACGGTGACGGCTGTCCAATCGGCTGCTCTCGTGGGTATTTATGTTTATTGGGTATAAGCGAATATTGAGAGTGTTCACCAGCGCCACCGTCGTCCATAACGGCGGACGTAGCACGTCCTGTATTACCGCGAGCGTGACGTGGAACGTCATCTAACGGCGAGGGCGGAAACTGTGCGAGAGCCCTCTTATGCTACCTATGGCATCAAGACTGCCAGAACGACTCTCGTTAAGCTATTAGCAGACAAAGTTAAGGAAATGAGGGGCTCGTTTTATAAACTTATGAAGGGAGCCAACAGTCACCGAAACCAAGGTGCATAGGAGAATGTTTTTGCTGTTTTTATTGTGTAGTGCTGATCAGTGGGATAATAATACTTCGATTAACCTATCGCTTAAAGAAAATTACTTATAAAGCAGCAGAAAAAACAACTATGCCGCCGGTGGGATCCGAACCCATGACCTCCGAATATCGCGTCCGGTGCTCTACCAACTGAGCTACGGCGACGGCTGTCCAATCTGCTGCTCTCGTGGGTATTTATGTTTATTGGGTGTAAGCGAACCTTGAGAGTGTTCACCAGCTTTTCTGCTGCTTTATAAGTAATTTTCTTTAAGCGATAGGTTAATCGAAGTATTATTATCCCACTGATCAGCACTACACATTAAAAAAAATGTAAAAACATTCTCCTATGCACCTTGGTTTCGGTGACTGTTGGCTGCCTTCATAAGTATATATATATATATATATATATATATAGCATACAAGGTAAAGGAAATGAGGGGCTCGTTTGGCAAACTTATAAAGGGAACCAACAGTCACCGAAACCAAGGTTCATAGGGGTTCAATTGTTTTTATGTATCATGTCATTGCATATATATATATATATATATATATATATATATATATATATATATATATATATATATATATATATATATATATATATATATATATATATATATATATATATATATATATATATATATTCAATTCAATTCTTTATTCACCAGAAAACTGGACGGTCTCCAGGGCTAAAAGTTGCTGCCTACAACTTGACTGGGGCCCTGGAGCCGTTTACAAATGGCAGCAGACATTGGTGGCAGAGTACGCTAACATTAATTACAAACACTGACTAGCAAAAGGCATCAGAAAATACAGACCTGCTGCATGATTTATCACATCAATACATTCTCATCAATTACAATTGAGAAAGTGTACTCGTAGCCCTTTTGGGAATTTGAAGACTACCTGTTTGTGTTGATTTAATAAGACCGGAATATTGTGTTTTAATGATTGCAATTTGTACTGAGTGCGAAAGTATGGGACTAACCAGGGTTCGGAAATTCGAGTTAAAGAAGGAGTAGCTCTAGGTTGCAGCAATGCCATAGAACGAAGGAAACTCTGGCTGTCATGCTGAGAAAAATAGAAAGCATGTAGCAATCGGTGTTCATAGTGATAGTCAAAACTAATAATTTTGTATTTTGCGAAGAGATGTCTTGTCGTAGAGTGATGATCAATATTGGCTAAGTAGCGAAGGTATCTTTTTTGGAGAACTATTATCTTCTCAATATTTGCTCTTCTGGTGCTTGCCCACACCAAACTGCGAATAATACGTTATATAACTGAAGTTTAACTTCTTGCGGCAGAACAGTACGACATCGCGACATAGCTCCAGTCACTGAAGAGATTTTCCTTGCAACATATTTGACATGAGTGTCCCAACTCAAATGGCACGGAAAATAGACACCGAGAATTTTGTGAGTATCGACAAGGTCAATATTTTTATATTTAATCATTAGGGAAAATTATAGAATGAATTTCTTATTTCTGGCTCGGAATAAAATAGCTTTCGTTTTCTGGGTGTTTATTTCTATGCGAATTAATTGGGACCAGACAGACAATTTTTCAAGTACATCATTACAATGTGATACAACGGCATTGGGATCTTTACCAGAAATAAGCACAGTACTGTCATCTGCATATATAATGAATTGTACACTGTTGTCAATATGAACTATGTCATTTATGTATAAGTTAAACAGAAGCGGGCCTAATACACTCCCCTGTGGTACACCACAAGATATTGGAAGTAAGGATGACTGGTCGTTGCTAATACAGTAACAATGGCTTCTGTTGCTGAGGTACGAGTTAAGGAAATCATGAGATTTTCCGTGGATGCCATATGAAGTGAGTTTTTTAAGAAGTATGTTATGGTCTAGACAGTCAAAAGCTTTGCTGAAATCAACAAAAAGACCGAGCGTATATGTTCCCTTTTCAATGCTCTGTAGTATATTTTCTTTTATTGCAAGCAGCGCCGTTTCCGTAGATTTACCTTATCTAAATCCAAGCTGACAATCGGTCAGCGCCCTAGTTTTATTTAAGAAATTTATTAGGCGTGAGTAAATGATCTTTTGTAGTCCTTCGGAGAAAACAGGTAATACAGAAATCGGTCGATAATTAGCTGCTTTGTTTCTGTTCCCACCTTTAAAGATTGCAGCAACACTTGCTCGCTTCATGCCCTCAGGAAAGGTACCCGATTCTATTGATAAATTAAATATATAAGACAGTACTGGACACAAAAATTCAATCGCGTACATTATTGGTTTTACTTGTATGTTTTCATAATCAAGGGCCTTGCTGTTTTTTAAGCATAAAAATGTCCTGTGTACATCAGTTGTGTCAGTAGGGCGAAGGAAGATGGTTTCAGGAGTACTGATGCTAATTTTGGGCAATGTTGTTAAGCTGTAGTTGTAATGATTTGAGACATTGGTAAAGTGGTGATTAAAATGATCAGCAAGAGCTTCACCAATTAGGTCGGTGGCGTTGACCGTTAAGGTTTATATATATATATATATATATATATATATATATATATATATATATATATATATATATATATATATATATATATATATATATATATATATATATTATAGCAGACACGGCAAATGAAATGAGGGGCTCGTTTGGCAAATATATTAAGGAAGCCAACAGTCACCGAAACCAAGGTGCAAGGGGAATGTTTTTAATTCTTTTTTTTTTAATTTGTAAAGCCAGTCAATTGGTTTAAAGAAAATTACTTATAAAATTATATACATATATATATATATAAATATATATATATATATATATATATATATTGTAGGGGTGTGTTTATTCGGTGAACCCAGATGATTCCAGCCGCTCAGGGGAGACTCGCAGCGAAGCGTCAGGCGTGGCGAAAGAGCAAGGCAGCGAACAACTTCTTCGTCCTTGAGAGCGGCAGCACGCGACGCATGTCAGTGGTTATATCGATGAAGATTACCACACTACAGTTTCCCCCCCGGGCAGAGAAGGAGCCATCCTGGCGACTCATGGCGCCGAAAGGACAGACGGATCGTAGTAGGGCTTGATTCGGTCCACATGAACTATTTCGCGTCCACGGCGACGCAAGTCCGCAGATGGCGTAACGGGCTCAACTACGTAGTTCACAGGAGATGTTTTTTGAAGCACTCGGTATGGACCGTGATACCGAGCAAGAAGCTTCTTTGACAGGCCGGCGGTTGTGGCAGGAACCCAGAGCCACACCAGGGAGTTGGGCGCATATGAAGGCGCCTCACCAGTGTCACGATGGTGTTTTTGTTGCCATTGATTTTCCTTTGTGAGCGAACGAGCGAGCTGACGGCATTCTTCTGCATACTGGGCGGCGTCCGAGAGTGGCGTCGATTCAGAAACATCAGGGCGGTAGGGAAAAAGCGCGTCCATTGTGCAGGTTGGCTCGCGCCCGTAAAGAAGAAAAAAGGGAGAGAATCCAGTGGTGGTCTGTATCGCAGTGTTGTACGCGTAGGTTACGAAGGGAAGAACGTGGTCCCAGTTGGAATGAGCGTCGTTGACGTACATGGCCAGCATGTCACTCAGAGTACGGTTGAAGCGTTCTGTCAGGCCATTCGTCTGAGGGTGGTAAGAAGTAGCGGTGCGATGAATGATGCGACATTCTTTCAGTAGGGCCTCGAGAGCGTCGCACAAGAAAACGCGTCCGCGGTCACTGAGCAGTTCCTTCGGAGTCCCGTGGCGAAGAATCAAGTTGTTGAGAATGAACAAAGCAACGTCTCTTGCAGAGGCAGAGGGTAACGGTGATGTTTCAGTGTAGCGAGTCAGATGGTCTACTGCCACAATAATCCACCGGTTTCCAGCAGGAGTAGTCGGAAGAGGGCCATAGAGATCTATGCCAACGCGGTCAAACGGACGAGCAGGGCAGGGTAACGGCTGCAACGAAACAGAGGACTTCTGAGGAGTTTTTCGGCGTTGACAAGATTCGCAAGCGCGCACGAAATGTCTTACGAAGCGGTACATTCCACGCCAGTAAAATCGCAGACGTAGGCGTGTGTAGGTTTTCAATACGCCACCGTGAGCACATTGTGGGTCACCATGGTACGCAGCACAAATGTCGGCGCGGAGATGACGCGGGATGACTAGAAGCCACTTCCGTCCATCAAGCAAATAATTGCGGCGATAGAGAAGACCGTCACGAATGGAGAAGTGGTGTGCTTGGCGGACGAGCGCTTTGGGTCCTTGTCTCGAACAATCTCAGCATTCTGAGACATGTTTTGGTGAACCTCGTTCTCCGCGGCCACAGTGTTTTTGTCCAATTTTGTGCTCACTTCTAATGCCAGGTCCTCTTCCGGTGGCTCTTGTTTGATCACAGTGGTCCTGGGGACAGCGTGCTCTGCACTTCCAGAGGTGGAGAGGGTGATGGAGAGCGTTTCTTCGTGGTGTGTCTCTACTTTCTGCAAGGACTGCAGTTGCCCTGTGTCTGTTATTGCAGGCTTTTCACCATCCAGCAGTGCCGACCCCGGTTTTTCTTCTGCTCTGCCTGCATCTGGCTCGGTGAGGTTGCTCTCTCCAGTCTCACTGTCCATGGAGGAGCTCTCTTCCTTCTTGACCACCGAACAGCCACCCTCGAGGTCGGCGATGAGCTTCGCCAGCTCATCACGAGTCCGGGAGATGAGTATCCAGGAGCGCTCATCGTCGGGGTGCTCGCGGTAGAGGCGCAGGTTGAGTTGGGCATTGCGGTGCAGCCAGTAGAGGTGGCCGCGCACATCACGCCCCAGGGGCTGCAGCCTCAGCACATCTGCCTCCTGTTTGTTGAGCTCCGCTTTGAACTTGCCGTTGGCGTCAAACTGTAGTTCCATCAGCCGCTTGAGCACTGCCAGCTTGACGGACAGCTTGGCCTTGCGGTAGCCAAACCGCTCCAGCTCCCAGCCGTCCACATTGGAGCCCTGGTGGCAGAACTTGATGAGCGCTTTCTCCCAGCGGTCACGCTGAACCCTTCGGTTGGCCTTCCGCAGAAGATGCACATGCAGGTCAATCAGGGTCTGGTCCACATTTTTGGTATCCTCGAGCATGGACTGCAGCTCGGAGATGGAGATGTTGACGCCACATAATTCACCAAAATTCAAGATGAACGAGCAGATCACCGCAAAGTTGGGGTCATCGTGACAGTTTTCGTCCGCGCTGGTCGCCATTTTCCAAACGCTCTTCGACAACGCTACCACACTACAATATATATATATATATATATATATATATATATATATATATATATATATATATATATATATATATATATATATATATATATATATATATATATATATATATATATATATATATATATATATATATATATATATATATATACACACGCTGCGCGCAGCAATAAACGTTGTTGAAGTCGGTGGTTTGTGGTGTCTCCCCTCCTGTCCGTGTTCCTCTTTGCGCTCTGTGAATGAATGGAAGCAGCGCTCGGCGCGATGCGAGATTTGTGGATGCTTATCGAAATGTAAGTTCCTGATATTGCTGCTTTGTGCTCTTGATGTCGGGAAGAGATTTTAGTCCTTTCGATAGAGGTCTTCCTGTTTCTGAGTTAGCTCCGTGGAGTGAATGGGCGAATCTTCGAAATAATTAGGCGCAATATGTCTGCGCCCACTGTGTGCGTTTCCGGGAAAAGAAAACGGCTGTATCTTGCTGTGTCCGGCTGGATTGTGACGTGATTTGTGGCAGCAGGTGCACGCAGTGTTTATACATGCGTAGTTCAAAAGTGAATTTGCTAGCTTCTAAGTTTTGATGGCTTCAGGGAGAAAACACCATGCAGGAAATCTGCACCGCACCCGTCGAACAGAAGCAACTGTGTAAATCTCCTTTATAAACCAACAATTTTTCATTAAAATTCATTACGGCTGCTGTTCAGATAGTTATAGATCAGTAGCAAAAGATTCTTCAACTGCTTTTTTGTCGCCAATACTGCACTTTGCGTGTTCTAATTTTGTATTTAGGCTGTTCGGCTATGGACGAACCTTTGTACCCAGAGTGCAGCTTATTTAATTTGTTTTACTGGATAGTGTTGATTTATTTATTCAGTACACATAGCGCCCGCAGGCATTAGAGTGAGGTTGAGCGGATAAAAAATTACAAAGCAGACCAAAGACAAGAGAAGCCGTGCCGCATGGTAGTGAACTACTCATTATACTCAAAACACTAAAAATCAATGAACATCTAGTAAAGTAATTCTCAGAGCCACGGTGAACACTCAAATCAGCATCGAAAAGAATACATTATTCGATACAACGCTCACAACATCGCGAGTCAACTGCTTCTACCCTAAAATTGTTTTAGAGAAAATTTACGTGTTAAATAAGTGTGTGCGGCAAGAAATTTCGCGCACTTTTAAATGATGGTCCGCACGTTTAGGGACATAGTAAGGGCGCTTGATATATCTATCTGTTTCTATCTTTATCAGCGGATGGCATACACTATGAATATCACTTCTCTCGTAATTTTCGTCGCCTTACATTCAGCAGCTCCCAATCTAATTCTTGTTTTATTCTTGTAGCACTGAATTGCCGTTCGTAATTTCTAGTGACAAAGCTTGCAGATATGTTCTGTATATGCTCTAATTTTGTTTATCTTGCAAGGTTCGCGGATCCCAAAAACTGCAGGTATATTCTATGATCGATCTTACATTGATCTTAAAAAGAAGATCCCGACAGCGTGATGGGAAATTTCGTGTGTTACGGCGAAGAAAGCTCAATCCATGACCGGCCTAGGCTACACAGTATACTCGGCATGGCAATGCCAATTTAACCCTGGGGTACAGTACATACCTAGATACTCGTATTTAAATCACGGCTTAACAAATAATTACTTTGGGTGTACGTTCGAATTTGAAGTTGTTTTTTTTGCGTATACAAAATGTTTCATACGCCATTTTGAGCACATGACGAGATGTCCACACCCTGTTGAACCGTGAATTTGTCTATTTCGAAAGTGATTTTCCTGTAGAGGACACATTCATCTGCAAACAGCCTTATGTGGGATTCAATAACATCAGTGATGTCATTAACATAAAACAAAAATATAAGTGGGCCCAAAAGACACCCTTGTATAACTCCGGATGTGACTTCCGTTTCCTGAGATTGTGTGTCATTCACAACAAACTGGGTTCTTAATCGCTAGTACTGTCACCCAACGTATTACTTGAGGATTAATATTGTAAGCATACATTCGAAACTTCATGTCTGTTCTTTTGCTGTTATTTAGAGGATTTAGCCCATCACTGTGTTTTTTTGTTACTTTTTATTCATGTTAGAGATTTTTACTAGATTAGTTACTTCTTGTGGTTCTGCAAACCTTTGCCTTTTCTCTTTGTAATTGAAAATTACTTACTAAATAATGCATTCTTTTCTGTAATTGTCTCCTTGAACAATTCCGGATGGGATTAGAAGCATGTATCAATAAATAAATATGCCGGCGCCACTACGACACGTCCAACGCAGAGAACTTCACCCGACAGTTGAAAGCAACTAGACTGATTCATACAAAGCATTCGGTTCAAAGACAGCGGAGGAAAAGTATATTTTCAACAGGTAGAAATGACCAAGCGAAGGTTATTTGACTGGTGAGTAACCAGTCACGTAACCGTGCCTCATAAAATTCCACTGTTGTCTTGATAGATTCAAGACAACAGTGGAATTTTATGAGGCACGGTTACGTGGCATGAGCGGCCGCCTGATATAAACAGTTCATCCATCCAAAGGGATTTCGGTTGCTCTCACGCATATGCTTCGTCAAATGGTGACTAAGATTGGTGACATTAATTAGTAATCTTAAATAACTACAGGTTGCCCGCTCCGTAGCGTGCTCGGCAGGTGAGAAGAGTTCACAGAAGGGATTTTTTTATCGCCCTCTGCGCAAGCTTTTTATTGGTTCCGGGTCGACGGGCTTGGCTCTTTACCCAAGGGCCACGAGTTCAAGCCCCGGATGAACCATTTTTTTTCAGCACGATCGGTTATTTTTCTTAAGCAGTTTAACGTAACGGTGGTGGTAACGTCACGATCCTGTAGATCAAGTGGGAATTGTATAGTGACGTCATCACGCTTGTGCTTAGTGATCGTTGTCGGGTGTTTGAAGTTTGAATTTAGTGCTAACAAAACAGCTTCAACACTAGTGGCCCTCAGCCGGGACAAAGAACGAACTGCTCTGGCTCCTGTTATTTCATAAGTACGCCAACTCATAGAAATTGCCGCAGGTGACTCATGAACGCACATCTCGACCGTGACTCTCTGTGAGCCATAGCATCTCGGAAATATCTGCGCTCAAGCTCTTTGGGTAGAAGAGTGTTTGCACAGATAATATGTTCTTAAAAAGCAGCGTACCTGTTATTCGAGCGCGATAAAATTTTACTCTGCAATTTCCGGCTTCGTAAAGGGTGGAAGCGTCTGCAGGTGAGAAAAAATTAGCTCTGGTTCAAATACCGCTGTATCTGGTTAGAGAGCGAAAGCTGTGGTGTATCGGGCAACGAGATGCGGCTTGGCATCTGTAACGTTGAGTGCGTTCCGCACATTTGGATAGGCGGTGCTTCCACCCAGCCGTCCTAGCAGGTGGCTGTTAGATTAAGGGCTGATCGCAAGAGGTTGGTCACCCAGTGAGCGCTTCTGTTATTCTGCCGCCCTCTAGTGGCGAATTGAAAGGTCAGCAGTCAACTGGTGCGACACTATGGTGGACCACATATGGTGAGGCCTATAGCCACACTTGACCTTTGGCTCACTTGCAGGTCAACCGGCAACGCACGGCGAAATCGAATTTACCCAGTGTAGTGAAGTTTTCGCTTCAAAATATTTCAGAACTAAATAGTGCACGCTCTGTTTCACGTTACGCAGTGCTTCAGAATTGCCCTGAACCAATATGCCTGGAGCGGATACGCCCGGCTGTATTGGCCATGCTTGATTTGCGCAGCGGCGGCAACAAGCGCAGGCTGTCGATGGCGCTGTCCGTGATGGGGAATCCCAGAGTCGTCCTCCTCGATGAGCCTCTCGCCGGTATCGACGTCGTCGCCAGAGCAAAGATCTCGGCCAACCTCTCCACAATACGCGCCGAAGCAAAGATGGCCGTCGTCTTCACATCGCATGGGTACATTTAACACGCCGCGCGGCAGTATTGGCTGTTATGTCGGCGTACATGTGTGTTACGTCTACACGAGGGAAGTAGAGAGTGTCATTGAAATAAGAAAAACTGCCAGCGTTCTTCGCTCCGCTTCCAGATTTATGTACTGGCAGATCTTGCGCTAACGTGTTGTGGTATTATATCCACCTCAGATAAGGTGTAATAAGGGAGTAATTACTCACTTATTGCAGTTTCGAAAACTCTATAGCTATTTTTGTATCCGTATGGGTGAGCTTCGGGGCGTGAAAATGAGTAATTACCCCCTTACTGCAAATCTATTCCACTAAAGAGTTGACCAAGACAAAATAAGGTGCATTGTACCACATTAGAACTGATGTTTCTTCGAGTCGGTATGCCTTTTCAAACGAAACAGCGCGACTTTTGACGGGGACGAAAGGAAAGACATAGGAGGACAGGCGCTGACTTGCAACAAAAACTTTATTGTTTAGAACGAGGAAATATATCGGACGCTGCAAACAACAGCAAAAAGAAAAACGTAATGACGATTCACACACTTTCAAACGCATGAAAAACGAGGAAAATATACATAACACTATGCAGGAGCTGCTAACGCATGCGTATTTCGACTCTGCGGTGTGTGCGGCCTCAATAATTTTGCGCCTTACTTTATTACTCTGCCTGCTTAATACCTTTGTGTGAAGCGTAGGTGCCAAAGTTTAGTTTTGCAATCGCTGCTATGTATGGCGATATGCCTTCTCGCAGTCTGGTACACATCGTTATTGTGCTCTTTAGGGCGTTCCTTAATACACCGTCCCGTATGACCCACGTATTGCCTGCCACTGAATAATGGCGTGGCGTAGACGACACCTTCTTGACATGCGACGAACTTATTCTCGTACTTTGCGGTGTACCCTTGTGGACTGAATTCTGTGTTAACTTATTTGCGCATCTTTGCATGCTTTTCGGGAGCCGCAAAAATAACTATCACGTGGGCTGCATTGCCTGTCTTTTTAGTTTGTGCGTAAAATCTTGAATGTAGGAAGAAACTGTTTTCCTCTATTTTTCTTTAAGGGTCCTGCCAGTTCCTCCTTGTTTCTGCTTTACCTACTTAGGATCGCTTCTGATAGAGTGACAAACAGCGGCTTGGGATAATCCGCCTTCACAAGACGACCGGTTTGGTGATCGAAACTTTTTTGAATACAGTTAGTAAAGGATTTACTTAGCGAATTGTTTTAGCATGTCTTAGCCACGGCACTTTTAACCAGCTTTGAATGCGACTAAACAAACAGTAGCAATGGCTTAATTCTTTGCGGCTTTTAGGACTAGGACCAGTGATTTGGCCATAATCGGAGCTTCCAGGCACTTTTCAGGCACTCCAATAGTTAATGTCAGCAGATGAAAGCATTGAACGAAAGCACTGAACGAAAGCACTGTGCCTTTCATTTGTGGGAAGCCTGCGTCAAAACCATTGACACTGGTGTTTAACATGACAAGAAAATTGTCAATATATCGAAGTCCCTGCAAACTCTTTGACCCTTAAAATTGCCGTAGGAGATCTCAACCCTTTCCCACAATTAACAGGTCACTAAGTAAGGGTGAATTGCATTACCTGATGCAATTTGATGCTACCCTCATTTTGAAATGAAACTACGTCATGGCTGCCATACATTGGTACATTGGTGAGTTTTACTTGCAAGAACAAGGAGTTTGCATCGGGTCACGCGTTGCATCCGTGCTTAGTGACCTGTTATTAGGGGAAATGGATAGGGAGCTCTGAAGACAATAAGAAGGCGAAAGGTTTTGCAGGATTTTCGATATCTCGACGACTTTCTTTTCGCATTAAACTCAAATGACAGTGATTTTGACGCACCTGCCACATATCAAAATAAATTTTTGTTCATTGCCTCCCTTCTCTCACACTAACTAATGAAGCAGTTGCAAAAGATATGAGTAGATTTCTCGCCATAACACTTAGATTCTAGCCAAATCACACTTACTGGTCGTACGAGCCGCGACGCAATAAGTCATTCCTTACGTTTGCTTCGCCGCATCAAACTGGTTAAACGTGCCGTGGCTGAGTCACACTATAACAATGCGCTAAGTAAATCCTGTATTCACTGTATAAAAGAAAGTTTCGATCCCCAAACCGGTCGTGTTGTGAAGGCTGGCTATCCCAAGCAGCTGCTTGCCTCTGTATCAGAAGCGATCCTAAGTAGGTAAAACACAAACAAGGAGGAACTGGCACAACCTTTAAAGAAGAAGGAAAGAAAACAGTTGCTCCCTAAATTCACCGTTCATCAGACAGGCTAAAAGAGATACGCAATCGAGTTCACGTGACAGTTGTTTTTTACGGCTCCAGAAAAGCCCGCAAAGATGTGCAAAAAGTTAACACAGAATGAATTCCACAAGGTCGCACCATAGAGCAGGACAATCAGTTCCTCGCATGTCAAGAAGGTGCAGTCTAGGCTGTCCATTATCTTGCGGCAAGCAATTCTTGGGCTAGACGGGAAAGTGATCAATGAACGCCTAAAGAGATACATTCCAATGTGTACCAAACTGTGAAAGGGCATCTCGGCACATTGCATCATCATCATCGTAATCGCCAGCGTGACTACGCCTACTGCACGGTATTAGGAATGGCCGCCAGCTGGTATTAGGATTGGCGCCAGCATGTCTCGTGGATTGCCACCAAGACAGAATCTCTCGCCAGGTGTCTGCGGGGTGCACTTACCACGCTCGCCCGGTCGTTGCTGCGTGAGACAGGTGGGGAGCAGGGTTCTGCGAAAATCCCTTTAAGCAGTCGCTGCCACGGGCCGCGAAGTGGTTCCGGCTGTCTTCCGATTTTCCGCGACGTCTCCACCGACTCGACTACCCCTGGCCTCACGGGCACAGCACCAGCGTGGGAACGGATCGCCACAGTGGCTTGTCTGCAGGCTTCGACGGCCATCGCTAATGGCAGAACCACTGGGGATTATCTCCCGGCGGGGCTGCGCCTCGGTTTCTTCGAAGTTCACCGACCGGCGGAGAGCGGGCCGACCACCTGACGTCGCCTGCCAGCCTGACAAGGTCCTGGCCGCACAACCCTCTCCCTCGGGCTCAACTGATGCCAGAGGCGTGTCCATGTGTGCGGAGGTGTCTGTGTGTGACAGAGAAAGTTTTGTCCACACCCACCACGGTGAGGGCGTCCCCTACCTGGGGAATCTAGGGAAGACGCAGTGTATAAAACTGGACTGCAGATGCAGTTGAAGCAGCTCACTTCAGAACTCAAAAGCTTGTAAATATGTAAAATAAACCAAGTCTTCTTCCTCCACTAACGAATCCTTCACTCAGCGGCACTCCTGTCCTGGACGGAGCGGGCGTCATCTTGACCGAGGTTGTGTCGAGAAGCGACCCCGATCCCCACCTTCAACAACTGGTTGGCAGCGCTTGGGATGGACCAGGTGACATCGTTCTGCATACACGGGTGAGTGCTTTGTCTTTGTTCTATGATTCACCAGGCTTTAAACTCTGGGTAAAAAGTTTGAACTGCTGGTAATCGGGTGTCTGTAGCACAGTGTAGTTTGCACAGAAACATAGAACATTAGCGAGTGGGCAAAGCCACCATTTGGGGCAACGATCATGGACTTCAAGAAAGTTGATAGGTAAGAGCTGTTGCTGATGTGTGATGAGTTGGATGTGGAAGTGGAGGAAGGAATGAGGAAAGGGGAAATCATAAAAGCAATCAATAATAGCGATGCGGACGAAGAAGAGATGCAAATTGCGTGGGAAAAGGCTAAGAAAGAGCTAGAACGGCGAAGAAAGAAAGCAGAGGATGAAAAAAACAAAACAGAGGATGAAAAAATAGAAAGCAGAGGATGAAAGAAAAGGAAAGCAAGCCGCAGATCAGATACAATTGAAAATGATGGGGCTCCAACTCGAAAGCCAGCGTCTGGCAGCCCAAAACGGGGGAGAAAGCATTAGTGACAGATTAAACAGGGTAGAGTCTCACCGTACAGACAATTGAATGTATCCCTACAAGATGGGCGAAGACATCGGTCTGTATCTAATCAACTATGAAAGGGCGTGTCAAAAGAGCAAAATCGCAGAAAATTTGTGGTCACAACGCCTGCTAGGTCTTTTACCGTTCGAGGCGGCTAATGTGATCGCCAGGCTCAGCGAACAGAATGCGGAAAATTATGAAAAGGTGAAATCTGCTCTACTGAAGAAATACCGCCTTTCAGATGAGGCATTTCGGCAGCGTTTTAGGGAGGCAACAAAAAAAAGCAATGAGGATTATGCGGAGTTTGCGTACACATTGAAAAGCAACCTTGTAAAGTGGCTTAAGGGGGCAGGCGTGTACGAAAGCAGGGACAAGGTAGTTGAGTGCGTCTGTCTGGAGCAGTTTTTCCGCAGCATTCCACCGTCCGTAAAACTATGGGTGCAGGACAAAGAAAAGGTAGAGACAGTAGAGCGAGCAGCTCAAATCGCAGACGAATTCTCGACGCGGAGAAAGGCGACTGCGGAGGAAGGCCAGTCAGAAAGAGGAACTACCTCAAGAAAGGATTTTTCTTCTAGACGGCCGGCTCTAAATGGAAACGTGGGGCAGGGTGTAACAAAAAAAAAGTCACCGAAAAGGCTCCAGAGAAGAGCGGCAGTCAAACGAAGGACGAAGTGGTAGAAAAGGCGGGGAAAAAGGAGTTCAAGGCCAGGCAACCGTTGCGGTGTTATAACTGCCAAGAAACTGGGCACATCGCTGCAAGATGTAGAAACCAATGATTGGTGTCCACGTACGTAAACGGTAGTGATGAAAACCTAGAACTGCTTCTCCCCTACCTTCATGAGTTAGAGGTAAATGGCAAGCCTTGTAAGGTGCTCAGGGACAGTGCGGCTACGATGGATGTAGTGCACCCATACTATGTTACGTCTGAGGATTTCACGAGAGGAGTAACGTGGATTAAACAGGTGTTGGGGGAGCACAGTGTTTGCTTACCTATGGCAAGGGTTGAAATTTCAGGTCCGTTTGGAAACCTGGTGACGGAGGCAGCCGTCTCGAAAACAGTTCCACTGGAATATCCTTATCTGTTCTCAAACCGGTCTGACCGGCTGTTGCGTGAGCGAGGGCAGATCTTTGGAGAAGGAAAAGTGCAGGCACTAACGCGCTCTAAAACCCGCCAGCCCGCCGCTCAGTTAACACAGGACCTGGGACAGGGAGAAGCAGAAATCGGAGCGGAACCTGAAATCATGGAGCCAAACCTAGTGGCTGAACAAGGGTTCGAGGTTGTCGCTAGATCAGGCGACATCGAAGCAGCTGCGGCGCCAAGCGAACCGCAGGAAATAGAGCCCGTCGGAGCGTCAATATTGGCCCCGACTTCGCGCAGTTTTGAGCGGCTATTGGAAATAGACAGGGATATGCTGAAAGCAGAGCAAAAGAATGACCCTAGTTTGAGGCGCCTGCATGCTACCGCGGAAAAGGGCATAGCGAGGCGTAACATCACGATACTCGGAAAAGGCGGACTGCGGTACAGGCACTACAGAGATCGCAAAGGCAAGACGTTTTGATCAGCTGGTGATTCCGGAAAAATACCGGGCGGACCTTCTGAGATTGTGTCATGGGAACAGCTGGTCGGGACACTTGGGGATCAAGAAAACGAAAGAGCGACTTTTAATGGAGTACTACTGGCCAGGGTGCTTCAAAGACGTGGAGCGGTACGTGAAGTCGTGTGACGCATGTCAACGAGTCGGGAAATCAGAAAACAAAATGGAAGTGCAGTGGGAGGGTCCGGTGGAAGTTCAGCACAGGCTGTCAGAAACAAACTACGTCCTGAAAAAACCCGGCAAGAGAAATGAGGTTACCATCTACCACTGCAATTTGATGAAACCTTATGTAGGCAGGGAGGAGGTGGTAAATATGATGTTAAACGCACCCGAGTAAGTACATTCTGATCTACCTTAGTTAGCAACAGACCGCGATGTGAATTGCAGCGTCCAGGACATTCTTGCGCGCTCTGCGAGGGCTGATGTTCTGAAAGAGGAACAGGTAGATGAACTTAAGGGTCTTTTGGGGGAATTCAAAGCGATGTTTAGCAGTCGGCCAGGGAAAACTGACCTGATCACTCACAAGATCGAGCTGACCTCCTCCGAACCAATCAAGTCAAAAGCTTATCGAGTGTCACCACGTCAACGGCAGATCTTGGAGACGGAGAATAAGCGAATGCTCGAAATCGGGGTAATCGAACCAACTGAAAGTGATTACACTTCCCCTATGATTATTTATTCACAAATGAAAATTGGGTCACTGACCAAGTCGAAAGATGAAAAATGACGTTTCGGGTCCCATACGGGGCCCTTGTTCACAATGAGGCTGTCACAGAAGAAGGAATGGTTATATACGCTTCAGAATCTTCTGCAATCTTTTCACGTAGATAGGATGTAGCGTGCCCTGATTCTTGTTTAGCGTGTTGGCCGTTGTCTGGATGATTAGGGATTCTAGATGAAGTCTTGCAGATAGGTTTCTTTCCGTCGCCAAGATTTCCACCTCATCCCAGCCAATCTCGTGGCCAGTGGACAGCACGTGCTCTGCAACTGCATTTTTTGCTGCGCGCTTGTTTCTGACGTCGCCCTGATGCTCCTTCATGCTCCGCTGGAAGTTCCCGGTTTCCCCAATGTAGACGGAGGGGCAGTTGCTGCAAGGGATCCTATAAACAACGCCAGGGAACTTGGCACGTGGTAGCGGGTCCTTCACGTTGACCACATCGGCTCGCAGTTTGCTAGTTGGCACGTGTGCAATGTGCACTTCGTGTTTACGGAAAATCCTAGAAAGGGCCTCGCTGATCTGACGCACGTAGGGAATCGCAGCACGTTTTATCTTTTTTGTCAGCTGTTGTGCTCCTCGTGTGTAGGTGGCTTTCTTCGTGACTTTGCTGGTAAAATTTCTAGGGTAGCCGTTTCGCTCAAGATCGTGCTGTATAAGCTTCATCTCGTTGCCAAGGCTGACCGGGTCGGAACAGATGTTTTTAGCACGGTTGACAAGTGACGCAACCACTGAACGCTTGTGAGCCGTAGGATGAGCGGAATCAAAATCCAGGTATCTCCCCGTGTGCGTTGCTTTTCGGAAGACACTGAAGGCTAACCGATGCGCATCACGTTTGACGAGCACATCCAAGAACGGGATCATGCCGTTCGCTTCCTCTTCCAAAGTGAAATTTATGGATGGCTCTACGGCATTCAGGTGTTCAAGGAAGCTGTGAATGTGCTGCTTGTTTAAAATGCAAAAGCAGTCATCAACATACCTCAGAAACACCTTTGGACGATGTGTGAACGCGTTCAGGGCTTTCTGTTCAATAGACTCCATTGTCAGGTTGGCAGCCGTGACTGAAATGGACGCTCCCATTGCGGTTCCGAAGATCTGCTTGTACACTGTGCCGTTGTAAGAAAAATACGTATTGGCTAAGCAGAAATGAAGCAATTCGCTGATCTCGCTGACGTTCAACGGCGTGCGATCGGGAAATGAGGGGTCGCTTTTTATGAGCTCCTTGCAGGTTTCCACAGCAAGATCGACCGGGACACTTGTGAACAGGGAACGTACATCAAAGGACACGAGCACATCGCTTTCTTCGAGGACGACATCCTTGACTTTTTCAATAAAGTCTTGCGAATTCTTGATGTGCGTCGCTGTTTGTCCCACCAACGGAGCCAACACTTTGTGCAGATAACCGGATAGACGGAAAAGAGGCGACCTGGTGAAATCCACGATTGGCCTTAGCGGAGTACTACTTTTGTGAATTTTCGGCAAGCCATATATTGCCGGAGCGGATCCGTTAGTGCAAAGAAGCCTGTAGTACCGTTTTCTTTGAGAAGGCGGAAGACCACTGAATATGTCAGACAGGATCACTTGCAAGCGGGACTGTATTTTGGACGTAGGGTCCTTACTGAGCTTGCAGTAGGTTGTCGCGTCCTCGAGCATCTCTGACATTTTTGAGTGGTACGCATACCGGTCAAGCACAACAGTCACATTTCCTTTGTCTGCGGGCAGAATTGCAATATCTTCCTTCTTTCTCAGCGACTCGAGGGCCTTCCGTTCACCTTCGGAAAGAATGTGCTCATGGTGCTGTTTCCGCATTCATTTAAGAACACCGATCGCATTCATTCTGACATCTTCTTGTACGTCTTTATCAAGAAGACTAATGGCTCTTTCCACAGCGCAAATCATCTTCCGCGTATCCGGCGGCTTCCCCTGATTGAAATTCAAGCCTCGGCTTAGTACCATTTCTTCGGTGGCACTCACGGTGTACGACGACAAGTTTTTAACCTTGAAGACTGGTCCTCTAGACTCGTTCCTTTTTTCCCCAAGCAAAGTGCATAGTTTGCTTCTTTGCGAAACTTCGTGCTTTTCTGTTGTGCGCCTCGCTTCTTGGTTGGCAGCTAGTTGTACCTCCGCGTAGATTTCTGGCATGCGGAACTCTAGTTGCCGCTTCGCGAAGAAAGCCTCCTGTTGTAGGCGCTTCAAGGTGCACTTACATTCATCGATGCGGGCTTGTACAAGCTGTCGCTCTGCATTCGTCACGACGTGGCGTCCAAAGGCGGTGTTCACAGGTCGACGAAGCTTCAGTGATCTTGGGGTCACGTTGTTCGATTTGCACTCCAGGCTGAAGCGCAAGTGGGTGCTGAAGGCTGCTAGGCGTGCAGAGAGGCTTATGAAGCGCCTTATTCATTTTTCATCTTTCGACTTGGTCAGTGACCCAATTTTCATTTGTGAATAAATCATGCTTCGCCCTGACCAGACGGTGTTCCGTCGAACCTTGGACTATGTAGATATTCGCCATCAATTTGGTCAACAAGCTGTCACAGGAATAAGGCGCTTCATAAGCCTCTCTGGGGCTTGTTGGGTATTATCAGAGGTACATTCCTCGCTATTCTCAACCAGCGAGTCCATTGACAGATGCGTTACGAAAGGGAGAGCCCGAAAGGGTTTTTTGGGATGAAGCAAAGGAGAGCGCCTTTCAAGAGCTCAAGAAAGTACTCATTTCACGGCCCGTATTGCGGACGCCTGACTATACAAAAGAGTTTGTAGTTCAGTGCGATGCGAGTGATAGGGGGATGGGCGTTGTATTGAGTCAGGTCGGAAAAGACAACGAAGAGCATCCCATCCTCTACGCAATCCGGAAACTGACGCTAAGGGAGGAAGCTTACAGCGCCTCAGAAAAAGAATGCGCATGCTTAGTCTGGGCAGCACAAAAACTGTCATGCTACCTATACTGATCAAAATTCATTTTTGAGACGGATCACTGCCCACTCACGTGGCTGAGGCAGATGTCTCAAAAGAACGGACGCTTGCTGCGGTGGAGCCTCATCCTTCAGGAGTACAACTTCTCTGTGAGGTATAAGAAAGGGAAAATGAATGGCAATGACGATGGTTTAAGCAGGCTGTTCTGAAGTGCTTAAGGTGAAAAGGGTCCTCCAGCTTTTATGAGTGTGTGTGTGGGTGTGTATTACTATCGGACCTATGTATGTTTTTTTTCCAGTTTAGTTATCTACTTCGATCCATTTCATGCACGGCTCTGACTTTGTTCTGAACGTAAAAGCGCAAAAACACAAGGACACAGACTAAGGCAGACAACACGAGTGCTTACTTTAAACAATGAATGCTCATGTGCTCCCTTTTTTGTTGTTCACAACGTAGTCATGCTCGCTCAACCGCTCGTTCAGGCATCGTCCCGTTTGGCCTATATAGTATTTTCCACATGATAAGGGCACTTTATAAACAACACCTTCTTTGCATCTCACAAACGGCTTTTGATGCCTGATTATGCAACCAGTTTTTCTTTGGTTTCCTAAAGTACTTTGCTTACATAATGACATCAGCTTATTTGGGGCAGAGGACACCACGTCAACGTTTGCCCTGTTACCAATTTTTTTGAGATTGTGTGAAATCTTATGTTTATAAGGAATGACTGCAAATTTCTTATTCGCTCTTGTCTCTTCCGGCTCGTCCTGGCACTTGGCTTCCCATTTTTTCTTTTTGACAAGTCCTTCCGCCACAGAAACCAGCAGGTGTAACGGACAACCCACATCTTGCAATTTGTTGGACTGCAGGAGAAGGCTTTCTTCGATTGCATGTTCACAAGACTTCTTTGTACAGTTAAGAAACCCTAAACGAGCTATGTTTCTTTTTATAAGCTTTGAGTGCGCGGAACTGAAGGGTAAGGGCATTTTTCCATCCCTGGGATGATAAATCTAGCAAGTGTGGTCTTCTAGAAAAGTTGACCTGATATCGAGAAAGCGTATGCTACGGTTCTCTGGCATTTCATGCGTGACTACAAGAGGAGATAGGCTACACTTGAAATGATCTAAAACCTTTTCTACCGCCTCATTGAGGGTGATTGCAGTGGTGTCTAAGAAGATTAAAAAATCGTCCACAAAACGAAAAACTTTTAACACTCCTACGTCTTCAAGGCAGGCTAAAAGCCTTCTGTCACATTCAGCTAAAAACAGGTCACTTAACAAAGGAGCTACGCTGGACCCAATACATATTCCTTGTTTCTGCAAAAACAGATCGTCGGCCCACTTTACAAACGTAGAATTGAGATATGTACTTAATAGCTCCAAAAAACCCCCAACACTCACTCCCACTGAATTCTGGAGCAATGGGGCCAGCGTTCTCAATACATCTTTCAACGCACTGTAATAATCCGTTTTTCGGCAAAGAATAGTAAAGGTCTTTGACATCGACCGAGAAGGCAAACATGTTCTTTCCATCGCTTTGCTTTAGAAAATCAATTACATTTCCTGAATTTTTTATCATGAAAGGGTCATCAACAACTAGCTGTTTTAGACATTTCTGTAGGAAGTCTGGTTTTTGCCACGTGCGCGCTTCCGAAACGATAATTCTTAAGGGACATTCTATTTTGTGTGTCTTAGCGGAAAAGAACATGTTAAGACTTAGATCACTGGCGTAGAATGGAAAGTTGGGCGAGTTGGTATGCGTTCATTTTGGGTGGAAAAAACAGCGCGAAAAGGACGGAAGACAAAGAAGAAGGAAACCAGCGGAAGAAGGAAAACAGCGCTCGTCCGTGTGGTTTCCTTCTTCTTTGTCTTCCGTCCTTTTCGCGCTGTTTTTTCCACCCAAAATAGATCACTGGCCTTTTCTACGGACTGAGCTAAGCGGGTTAAATTCAAGGAGATGCACAACTTTTTTGCTTTCAATCTTACTTTTGACAAATTTATACCTTTTTGCCTATCAAACACTTTCTCAACAGCATGACTGACTTTTTCATGAAAAAGGTCCTTAGGCATCACAGCAAAACCACCTTCCTTATCACAAGGAAGAAGACATAAATCGCCTTGCTTCAGGAATTTCAAAACACTTGAAGGAGAAACTTGAGGCTTTGTCTTCGAACACTTCTTTAGAACGTCGACACCCTGCGAGACGCAGGTCCCTTGATCACTCGTAGGTGCATGTTTGGAGACTGTTCGGACCATGGCCAAGAGTTCCGGTTTTGATTTCTTTTGTTCCACAGCGAACTTGGGCCCCAGCTGAAGTGTACGGCGTACCTCTTCGGGAAGTGTTACCTCCCCAAACGTACGGACGTGGTTTCGCGACCTAGACAGCCCTGGAGGGACCAGTTTGCGAAGCCCTGGCAGGACAGTACTCCATAAAAACTCAGAAACCTGGTCGAGCGTTCGATTGAATTGTTTCCATTTTCTTTTGGCGCTCGGCAGGCTCTCACCTGTGAAAAGCCTTGCTTGCAAGCAATCCTTGTACAGTCTTGCTTGCCTTCTCCACTCCGCTCGAAGTATCTTGAGAATCCTTTTGCCATGGCTGACCGAAGGTGGAAGGGATCCAAACAGGGCTAAGATAGTCGGGGGCAGCACGTTGCAGTGAATACAGAAGGAGAGAGCACGAGCTTGGCAGATGGCGTTTGCGGTGAGGGAAACCAGAAGATACGAATACTTGTTCACACATGAAAAAGAGCCCATTGTACTAGAAATGTAATTCAATAATGGCTGCATTTGAGCGAGTTGGTTTTCCATTCTGAACGTAAAAGCGCAAAAACACAAGGACACAGACTAAGGCAGACAACACGAGCGCTTACTTTAAACAATGAATGCTCATGTGCCCCCCTTTTTTGTTGTTCACAACGTAGTCATGCTCGCTCAACCGCTCGTTCAGGCATCGTCCCGTTTGGCCTATATAGTATTTTCCACATGATAAGGGCACTTTATAAACAACACCTTCTTTGCATCTCACAAACGGCTTTTGATGCCTGATTATGCAACCAGTTATTCTTTGGTTTCCTGAAGTACTTTGCTTACATAATGACATCAGCTTATTTGGGGCAGAGAACACCACGTCAACGTTTGCCCTGTTACCAATTTTTTTGAGATTGTGTAAAATCTTATGTTTATAAGGAATGACTGCAAATTTCTTATTCGCTTTTGTCTCTTCCGGCTCGTCCTGGCACTTGGCTTCCCATTTTTTCTTTTTGACAAGTCCTTCCGCCACAGAAACCAGCAGGTGTAACCAGCAGGTAGTGGAGAAGGCAAGCAAGACTGTACAAGGATTGCTTGCAAGCAAGGCTTTTCACAGGTGAGAGCCTGCCGAGCGCCAAAAGAAAATGGAAACAATTCAATCGAACGCTCGACCAGGTTTCTGAGTTTTTATGGAGTACTGTCCTGCCAGGGCTTCGTAAACTGGTCCCTCCACGGCTGTCTAGGTCGCAAAACTACGTCCGTACGTTTGGGGAGGTAACACTTCCCGAAGAGGTACGCCGTACACTTCAGCTGGGGCCCAAGGTCGCTGTGGAACAAAAGAAATCAAAACCGGAACTCTTGGCCATGGTCCGAACAGTCTCCAAACATGCACCTACGAGTGATAAAGGGAGCTGCGTCTCGCAAGGTGTCGACGTTCTAAAGAAGTGTTCGAAGACAAAGCCTCAAGTTTCTCCTTCAAGTGTTTTGAAATTCCTGAACCAAGGCGATTTATGTCTTCTTCCTTGTGATAAGGAAGGTGGTTTTGCTGTGATGCCTAAGGTCCTTTTTCATGAAAAAGTCAGTCATGCTGTTGAGAAAGTGTTTGATAGGCAAAAAGGTATAAATTTGTCAAAAGTAAGATTGAAAGCAAAAAAGTTGTGCATCTCCTTGAATTTAACCCGCTTAGCTCAGTCCGTAGAAAAGGCCAGTGATCTAAGTCTTAACATGTTCTTTTCCGCTAAGACACACAAAATGGAATGTCCCTTAAGAATTATCGTTTCGGAAGCGCGCACCTGGCAAAAACCAGTCTCTGACTTCCTACAGAAATGTCTAAAACAGCTAGTTGTTGATGACCCTTTCATGATAAAAAATTCAGGAATTGTAATTGATTTCCTAAAGCAAAGCGATGGAAAGAACATGTTTGCCTTCTCTGTCGATGTCAAAGACCTTTACTATTCTTTGCCGAAAAACGGATTATTGCAGTGCGTTGAAAGATGTATTGAGAACGCTGGCCCCATTGCTTTCCAGAATTCAGTGGGAATGAGTGTTGGGGGTTTTTTGGAGCTATTAAGTACATATCTCAATTCTACGTTTGTAAAGTGGGCCGACGATCTGTTTTTGCAGAAACAAGGAATATGTATTGGGTCCAGCGTAGCTCCTTTGTTAAGTGACCTGTTTTTAGCTTAATGTGACAGAAGGCTTTTAGCCTGCCTTGAACACGTAGGGGTGTTAAAAGTTTTTTGGTTTTGTCGACGATTTTTAATCTTCTTAGACACCACTGCAATCACCCTCAGTGAGGCGGTAGAAAAGGTTTTAGATCATTTCAAGTGTAGCCTATCTCCTCTTGTAGTCACGCATGAAATGCCAGAGAACAGTAGCATACGCTTTCTCGATATCAGGTTAACTTTTCTAGAAGACCACACTTGCTGGATTTATCATCCCAGGGATGGAAAAATGCCCTTACCCTTCAGTTCCGCGCATTCAAAGCTTATAAAAAGAAACATAGCTCGTTTAGGGTTTCTTAACTGTACAAAGAAGTCTTGTGAACATGCAATCGAAGAAAGCCTTCTCCTGCAGTCCAACAAATTGCAAGATGTGGGTTATCCGTTACACCTGCTGGTTTCTGTGGCGGAAGGACTTGTCAAAAAGAAAAAATGGGAAGCCAAGTGCCAGGACGAGCCGGAAGAGACAAAAGCGAATAAGAAATTTGCCGTCATTCCTTATAAACATAAGATTTCACACAATCTCAAAAAAATTGGTAACAGGGCAAACGTTGACGTGGTGTTCTCTGCCCCAAATAAGCTGATGTCATTATGTAAGCAAAGTACTTCAGGAAACCAAAGAAAAACTGGTTGCATAATCAGGCATCAAAAGCCGTTTTTGAGATGCAAAGAAGGTGTTGTTTATAAAGTGCCCTTATCATGTGGAAAATACTATATAGGCCAAACGGGATGATGCCTGAACGAGCGGTTGAGCGAGCATGACTACGTTGTGAACAACAAAAAAGGGGGGCACATGAGCATTCATTGTTTAAAGTAAGCGCTCGTGTTGTCTGCCTTAGTCTGTGTCCTTGTGTTTTTGCGCTTTTACGTTCAGAATGGAAAACCAACTCGCCCAAATGCAGCCATTATTGACTTTGTTGTGGCCCAAATATCCATGATACGTTGACTTAGATGGCGGAACCACTCGGAGTCGGAATTTGTTATGTTATTACCTTATCTGTTGGGATAAGCCTGGTGGATCAGGGACACAGACTGGGTGCTTTCGCGTCGTGTGGAGCCTTGTTGCTGGGGCCGGTTCGGCCGCTGTTTCCCATTGTGGGAGGTTTGGGGGTTGTTTTGGTGCTCGCAGAAGATAACCGGTCATCCCATTCTGAAGACCAGCCCATCTGTCATCAGCAAGGGATTGCTACCACTGGCCGAACGAGATTTTCCTGGCCGCGGAGGAGTTATTAGGAATGGCCGCCAGCTGGTATTGGCGCCAGCATGTCTCGAGGATTGCCACAGAGGCGGAAATTTGGGCGAGTTGGTAAGTTTTCATTTTCGCTCTCAGCGCAACACGAACGGGACACAAGACGAAGGACTAGCACAAACAGGCGCTGACTATCAACTGGTTTTTTATTGAGGAACGAAAAGCGTATCAAATACAAACAGTGAACTACTTATCAATCCACAAAAGTTATCTGGAAGGCACGTGGGAGGTCAGATAGCTCAATTCCCTCTCGGATAACGTTATGGAAGGGCTGCTGACAACTGCTGAAGATAACTTTTGTTATTGATAAGTAGTTCACTGTTTGTATTTATACGCTTTTCGGTTCTTCAATAAAAAACTAGTTGACAGTCAGCGCCTGTTTGTGCTAGTCCTTCGTCTTGTGTCCCGTTCGTGTTGCGCTGAGAGCGAAGATTTCCACCAAGACAGAATCTCTCGCCAGGTGTCTGCGGGGTGCATTTACCACGCTCGCCCGGTCGTTGCTGCGTGGGACAGGCGGGGAGCAGGGTTCTGCGAAAATCCCTTTAAGGAGTCGCTGCCACGGGCCGCGAAGTGGTTCCGGCTGTCTTCCGATTTTTCCCGACGTCTCCACCGACCGGACTACCCCTGGCCTCACGGGCACAGCACCAGCGTGGGAACGGATCGCCACAGTGGCTTGTCTGCAGGCTTCGCCGGCCATCGCTAATGGCAGAACCACTGGGGATTATCTCCCGACGGGGCTGCGCCTAGGTTTCTTCGAAGTTCACCGACCGGCGGAGAGCGGGCCGACCACCTGACGTCGCCTGCCAGCCTGACGGGGTCCTGGCCGCACACTCCTCTCCCTCGGGCTCAACTGATGCCAGAGGCGTGTCCATGTGTGCGGAGGTGTCTGTGTGTGACAGAGAAAGTTTTGTCCACACCCACCACGGTGAGGGCGTCCCCTACCTGGGGAATCTAGGGAAGACACAGTGTATAAAACTGGACTGCAGATGCAGTTGAAGCAGCTCACTTCAGAACTCAAAAGCTTGTAAGTATGTAAAATAAACCAAGTCTTCTTCCTCCACTAACGAATCCTTCACTCAGCGGCACTCCTGTCCTGGACGGAGCGGGCGTCATCTTGGCCGAGGTTGTGTCGAGAAGCGATCCCGATCCCCACCTTTAACAAGGGCAAATGCCTCTCCCATATCTTTTCAACTGATCATGTATTTTGCCAGCTGCCCGGAAACTCGTTAATCTCATCCGCCCACCTAAATTTCTGCCGCTCTCTGCTACGCTTGCCTTCTCCTGGAATTCACTCCGTTCCCCTTGAGGACCATCGGTTATCTGGCATTCACATTTCGACTAGGATGTCATTGAACCACGTTTGTTTGCACAGACTGCTAAACTAAACCTTCGCACCCGCGCTTCAAACAGATACCCCCCCAGCACTGTCAGCTAAAAGAATTGGGGTTTCCGGTCTCAGGGAAGCGGTGATCCTGTTACCATGTGCATGTTTCGGTGGTTCCTGCCTATGAAAGAGCGTGAATCGTCAATGTATTTTTCTCTTTGTTTTTTGGATCGTCCTATATACGTCTTGGTTCTAAGCAATAAATTTTTTATTGCAAATCAGTGCGTCCCCTCGTATGTCTTCCGTTTCGTCCTTCTTTTGAAAAATGCACCATATGCCGCTTCACAAAACAGGATCGTAAGAAACCTAATGGGGTCAATAAGGCGAAACGCTACTCGAACAAGCACGGAAGTGCATCTATTTGGGAGCCGGAAGAAATAAGACGAAAGACTGGGCCAAAGCAAACAGTTAATAAGAACAGAAAGTTGGGCTAGTTGGTGTGGATTCATACTTGACAGCTCAAAAAAAAGAAGACAAAAGCGAACGAGGAGACACAACACAAGCGCAGACTATCAACTGAACTTTTATTCACTGAAAAGAAGCTTTATAGGCGTGATAAAACACAAAAACAACAAAAGAAACCGCCACAACCGATTTACAAGGAATCAATGACATTTCATTCCTGCGTGATAAGGAACACAACAGCAACAGGAAAACCAAATTCAATCACATCAGGCCAACTCCCCGTCCTGTCAAACATGCCCCCAAGAAACAGCGCAGAAAAGGAACTTCCTTATCCTGCGGGCTGACCGACGGTGATGCGGCACACGCTTCTCTCTCTTTATCAAGTAAGCTTCTATCAGCTGCCGGCATACCCTATCTTTGTGCCTGAACAAGATACTTGTCCTGTCAAGGTGAGGAAAGCAATCTTGGCCATCCCTGCAGTGCAAAGCGAGGTTGGAGGACACAGCACCTTTTAGAGATCTGCGGTGTTCCGCTAGACGCTCATTGATACATCGACCAGTCTGGCCGATGTAATTCTTACCACATGAAAGTGGAACGCGATACACAACACATGTGTCGCAATCTGTGAGCCTCTTCCTGTGGGCTATCGTGCAATCATTCACTGCGCGGTTACCATCATGCACAATCTTTTTGCGCACAGCACTGCACACACCACCGAGTTTGTTCTTCGCGGTGAAAACAACTTTCGCCCCGTACCTCGCCCCCACTTTTCTTAGGCGATGTGAAATGCCGTGCACGTAGGGGATTCCTACCAATCGTTTTTCCGCACCGTTCTCTTTCGCGATGACCGGGGGCCTGCCTGACCTGGCTAAGATCCTTTCAGTGACCCTAGCCAGAGTCTGATCAGGAAGACCTGCTTCCTTTAACCTGCGCGTTTGTCCCAGGAAGCTTGTTCCAACCTTGTGGGAGCAGGAGTTTGAGAGAGAAGCTTTTAGGCAAGAAGTAGCAATGCCGGCCTTTACCAATTTCGAATGACCAGAACTGTGATTGAGGAGGGGCTTTTCCGTTCGTGGGCGATACTCCCAGCACACACCACTCGCGTGGGAATCAATCCTCAGGTCTAGGAACTGGATGGAGCCTGACTGTGGCAATTCAAATGTGAACTTCAGACCGTCGCCCCATTCCTTGAATATCTTGACAACGTCCGGGATAACCCTGCGGGAGATATCCTTTAAGAAAATCAAAAAATCATCCAGGTACCGCAAGACTCTCCCCGCAAAATCAACAAGATCCTCCGCTAGTTTTACGTCCATCCTGCTTAGGAAAATGTCGCTCAAGACAGGTACGATACGGGATCCAATGCAGACGCCGGACCTCTGGACGTACACTTTTTCGCCCCACCCAACGAAGGTTGAGTCAACGTAAAACGATAGGAGCTCTAGGAAGCTTTCCACTGAAACACCACAATCCGCCACAAACACAGCCTCGTCATTATCCACGGTGATGCAGTGCTTCACCCACTTCATAAGCTGATCATGGGGTAAACAGTAAAATAAATCTTCGACGTCTATGCTGAAGGCGAAATGCCTCCCTCCCTCTACCTGTGACAGAAACTTCACAACACCTGCAGAGTTCTCCACCAAAAATGGGTCGGCCAACGTGAGAGAACCAAGATGACGCTCAAGATACCCAGAAACAGCATGCTGCCAAGTGTCCCGCTCCGAAACAATTGCCCCTAAGGGAACGTCCGTCTTATGTGTCTTGGCTGCGAAAAACTGGTCTAGAACGATACCTTTGCTATTACTGACCATAGCACCCAGTCAATCGAGGGTCGTTCCTTCCAGGAGGACCTTGGCCCGTTTCTTGATGGCAACATGCCTCAGAGCCACTTCTTTGAAGTTCTTTTCAATTGCCTCCCCTGCCTTCCTCCTGAAAACTTCTTCTGGCGGTAGGATAAAGAACCCCTCCATCTCAGAAAGAATGGGCCTTATGCCCTCAGCCGCCAAATAGGTTACCAGCTCTTTCATTATTCCTGCAGTTCTCGGTTTTCTTTTTTGGTCCATTACGATTGCGGAGCACTCATTGACGCACCTAGATTTATCAGCGTCGGGAACAACCCGGGAGACCGCGCGCGAGAGCGCCAGCAGCTCGAGTGGCGTCATGGCAGGTTCGAAGCAGATTGTAGGACCCAGTTCCAGAGTTCGTCGGTGACGGTCGTCAATCACCCGGTCCCCTAGGACGGTAATCTTCCCCGTAGAAACGGAGGTTTTCTTCCTTGTTGGTAGCCTAGGACGAATAGTGTTCCACAAGAACTCCGTTAGGCTGTCTGCTGTTTTGGACCAATCCTCGTACATCCGGAGCTGCTGCCGCTCATTCACACCAATCCCGCAGTGGACGCGTAGGCAGAGCCTGTAGAAGCGTACTTGTCTTCACCACTCCGACTGTAGAATACGGCAGAAACGTCTTGAGTGGCCAGGGGACGGCTGCAGCCACCCGCACACAGCTTGGATGTCAGAGGGGCAGAGCTGTTGCTTTATATGCCAAGATGCTGTCCTTGCTTTACACACGCACACTGCTATGAGAGCCGTCAAAACTAATGGGTTGTGAAGGTTAAAAGATACACAAGAAAAAGAGCCCACTGAACTAGAAATGTAGTTAATAAGAACAATAAGTTGGGCTAGTTGGTGTGGATTCATACTTGGCAGCGCAAAAAAAAACGAGGACAAAAGCGAACGAGGAGACACAAAACAAGCGCAGACTATCAACTCAACTTTTATACACTGAAACGAAGCTTTATAGGCGTGATAAAACACAAAAACAACAAAATGAACCGCCACAACCGATGTACAAGGAAGCAATGACATTTCATTCCTGCGTGATAAGGAACACAACGGCAACAGGAAAACCAAATTCAATCACATCAGGCCAACTCCCCGTACTTGCCGTCAAGAAACTGCGCAGAAAAGGAACTTCCTTATCCTGCAGGCTGACCGACGGTGATGCGGCACACGCTTCTGTCTCTTTCTTTATCAAGTAAGCTTCTATCAGCTCCCGGCATACCCTATCTTTGTGCCTGAACAAGATACGTGTCCTGTCAAGGTGAGGAAAGCAATCTGAAATGAAGGACTGCATGACCAATGAAGGACTGAGCAATGAAGCAATGAAGGACTGAGCAATAAAGGACATGAGCAATGAAGGACTGCATCACCGTGGATCATGACGAGGCTGTGTTTGTGGCGGATTGTGGTGTTTCAGTGGAAAGCTTCCTAGAGCTCCTATCGTTTTACCTTAACTCAAACTTCGTTGGGTGGGGGGAAAAAGTGTACGTCCAGAGGTCCGGCGTCTGCATTGGATCCCGTGTCGCACCTGTCTTGAGCGACATTTTCCTAAGCAGGATGGACGTAAAACTAGCGGAGGATCTTGTTGATTTTGCGGGGAGAGTCTTGCGGTACCTGGATGATTTTTTGATTTTCTTAAAGGATATCTCCCGCAGGGTTATCCCGGACGTCGTCAAGATATTCAAGGAATGGGGCGACGGTCTGAAGTTCACATTTGAATTGCCACAGTCAGGCTCCATCCAGTTCCTAGACCTGAGGATTGATTCCCACGCGAGTGGTGTGTGCTGGGAGTATCGCCCACGAACGGAAAAGCCCCTCCTCAATCACAGTTCTGGTCATTCGAAATTGGTAAAGGCCGGCATTGCTACTTCTTGCCTAAAAGCTTCTCTCTCAAACTCCTGCTCCCACAAGGTTGGAACAAGCTTCCTGGGACAAACGCGCAGGTTAAAGGAAGCAGGTGTTCCTGATCAGACTCTGGCTAGGGTCACTGAAAGGATCTTAGCCAGGTCAGGCAGGCCCCCGGTCATCGCGAAAGAGAACGGTGCGGAAAAACGATTGGTAGGAATCCCCTACGTGCACGGCATTTCACATCGCCTAAGAAAAGTGGGGGCGAGGTACGGGGCGAAAGTTGTTTTCACCGCGAAGAACAAACTCGGTGGTGTGTGCAGTGCTGTGCGCAAAAAGATTGAGCTTGATGGTAACCGCCTGTGACGTCGTCCTCTGTGTTTCTTCTGTCCCTGTGCTTTAACGCGCTGTCAACAAGAATGGATCATTACCAACTAGCCCGGCAATTTGTCCTATTCAAGTGAATGATTGCACGATAGCCCACAGAAAGAGGCTCACAGATTGCGACACATGTGTTGTGTATCGCGTTCCACTTTCATGTGGTAAGAATTACATCGGCCAGACTGGTCGATGTATGAATGAGCGTCTAGCGGAACACCGCAGATCTCTAAAAGGTGCTGTGTCCTCCAACCTCGCTTTGCACTGCAGGGATTGCAAAGATTGCTTTCCTCACCTTGACAGGACAAGTATGTTGTTCAGGCACAAAGATAGGGTATGCTGGGAGCTGATAGAAGCTTACTTGATTAAGAAAGAGAGAGAAGCGTGTGCCGCATCACCGTCGGTCAGCCTGCAGGATAAGGAAGTTCCTTTTCTGCGCAGTTTCTTGGGGGCAAGTAGACAGTACGGGGAGTTGGCCTGATGTGACTGAATTTGGTTTTCCTGTTGCTGTTGTGTTCGTTATCACGCAGGAATGAAATGTCATTGATTCCTTGTACATCGGGTGTGGCGGTTCCTTTTGTTATTTTTGTGTTTTATCACGCCTATAAAGCTTCCTTTCAGTGAATAAAAGTTCAGTTGATAGTCTGCGCTTGTGTTGTGTCTCCTCGTTCGCTTTTGTCCTCGTTTTTTTGCGCTAGCAAAGCAAACAGCTACAATTTCGTGTTTCACAGCACTGATTCTCGCCTAGGAGGCTTTTCAGTAATAGTTAATTTCGAACGCAGGGGATCTTGACAAGTGTGCCTGAGGTTTAAAACAGTACTATTTTATTCCATGTCCTAGGAAGCTGCATGGACAGTATCGCGACTACATTTTCTTTTGTTTTCATTAACAAAATTTCAAGTGAACAAGGTACAGCCTTCAGAATACAATTTTAGTGCATCTATTATAACTGCACAATCGTTTAGAAACAATGAACCAAATTGTTGGATCTGACAGCCTCCTGTGACAACGACTGACAGTGTTGTCACTTAGTGGTGACGGCAGTCGAATGAGCGGTGAAGGCGGCCAAAAGGTCTTCTAAAAGAAAACTGCTTATTGAGCTCACTTGCGCCCACAATGGTCTGAATCACTTGGCGGCGGCGAAGTGACAAGCGTGCTCGGCGGTCGTCGAACAGAATGCCCGCTGCTGTCGGCCGTGCTCAATTCAAAGCTGATAGCGAACTTTCTAGGAACTAGAACATTCTGAAACAACGTAGAATCAGCTCTGCCTGGCTGCGATCAATCAAGATTAATCTAGTCGCGTCTTGCGTCGCAAACAAAGCGATAAAGCTGCATGATGGCAGATTTGAAGATTGAGCAAACGCTGCTAATATTCGCGACATTACTCCCCTCTCAAAGAAGCATCGACCCGATGCATTAAAACAAATAATGCGACTTGCAACAAATAAAACGGATCTTACGAAAATAGAGGGTGTAAATGCAGCGCCCTTTAGCGCGCATAATCGGGCTTCAGACGGACGACATGGACAAATTCTGGTCGTACATGGCGGGTGTCGCTGGGATGCAGTCATTGCATCGGAGATGACTTCATAATCCAGTCCACCTAGCCGACGAAGAACCTTGTACGCACCGAAATAGCTGCACAAAAGCTTTTCACTCAATACACGGCGGCGAATGGGCGTTCAAACTCAGACTTGGTCTCCTGGCTTGTATTCCGCGTTGCGTCTTCGTAGGTTGTAGCGTCTGGCATCGGTCCGCTGCTGATCTTTGATCCGTAATCGGGAAAGCCTTCCAGCTTCTGCGCGTTGAAGGTAGGCGGCGACGTTCACGTTTTCTTCTGTAACGTTGGGCAGCATGGCGTCTAGCGTGGTCGCTGCCTCCCTGCTATGGACGAGCCTAAAAGGCGTCATCTGGGTGGTCTCCTGCACTGCGGAGTTGTAGGCGGAGACGACGTAAGGCAGGATGACGTCCCAGGTTTTGTGTTCGGCATCGACATACATGGCGAGCATATCGGCGATGGATTTGTTCAGGCACTCGATCAGTTCATTGCTCTGCGGATGGTATGCGGTTGTCCTCCGGTGGCTTGTTCGGGTGTAATGCACAACGGCTTGCGTTAGTTCCGCCGTGAATGCTGTTCCTCTGTCCGCGATGAGCACATCGGGGGCGCCGTGTCGCAGAGGAATGCACTCCACGAAAAATTTGGCGACTTCTGCTGCTGTTCCGTTAGGTAGGGCTTTCTCCTCGGCGTAGCGGGTCAGGTAGTCGGTCGCTATGATGATCCACTTATTTCCAGACGTTGACGTTGGAAAAGGGCAAAGCAAGCCCATGCCGATCTGCTGAAAGGGTTTTGAGGGAAATTCAATGGGGTTCAGAAATCCTGCTGGTCGTGTGGGAGGGGTCTTTCTTCTCTGAAAATCTCGGCAGGTTTTCACATAATGTGCTACATCAGCATACAGTCGGGGCCAGTAATACTTGTCTTGAATGCGGCTGAAGGTGCGCGTAGACCCGAGATGTCCAGCTGTCGGCTCGTCGTATGAAGCATGTAAAACTTCTTAAAAACCGAAGCGTGGCCCTGTGGTAGAGCATGGGCCTCGCATTCGGGAGGTGCTGCGTTCGTTCTCGAGTGCCGCCGGTTACCCACCGGTTTTTAATGGGTACACGATTTCCCCCGGCCTGGTGCTCGGATATTCTGGAGTGACATGCTCGAGAATAGGGTCCTGACTACAGTTGCTCTGACGGATCAGAGATAAGTTCCGCCCTCAACAACGTTAAATCCGCCTCGTGCGGTAGATGCCCATTTGTGGCCCTTTTTTTCCAAGCCCTCAGAGACGGGATTTTACTGCGTAAGCTGCTCTGCCAAGCCATGTACCCTAGAAAGCCTAGCACCAGGCCGGATGATAGGTGTTTTAGGTCGGGGTCCGAGCGTTGCTGCTGAGCAAAAGATCTGGGGCTGATTAGTGCCAAGAAGGCGTCCTCATAGTCGTCTAATGGCGGTGTATCTACAGGGGCTCGTGACAGGCAATCGGCGTCAGAGTGCTCGCGTCCCGATTTGCAAACGACGTTGACGTCAACCTTGAAGGTATTGGTGAGCGCTACCAAAATACGAAAAGGGACGAACAAACAAGACAAGCGCTCATCCGTTTCCGTATTTTGGTAGCGCTCACCAATACCTTCAGGGATGCATTTCCAACTAGCCCCCGTTGTAGCTCTTTTGACTTTAGTTGACGTCAAACTTCTGAAGACGCAGACTCCATCGAGCGATGCGGCCAGAGAGGTCCTGCAAATTGGCACGCCAGCACAGCGCGTGGTGATCGCTGACCACCTTGAACGGTCGTCCGTACAGGTTGGGGCGGTATTTCGACGTAGCCCAGATGATGCCAAGGCACTCGTTCTCAGTTGTCGAATAGTTAGGCTCGGCCTTGGAAAGGGAACGGATAGCGTATGCGATGACTTTTTCCAGCCCGTCTCTTTTTTGAACGAGGACGCCGCCTAGGCCCACGTTGCTTGTGTCGGCATGAACTTCAGTATCGAAATGTTCATCAAAATGCGTGAGGATCGGTGGGGACTGTAAACGACGAAGTTCTTTGAAGGCTTCTGCTTGCGGCGCTTCCCATTTAAATGGCACGTCTGCCTTCGTCAGCTGGGTCACGGGCTCGGCGATGCGCGAAAAGTTTTTCACAAATCGTTGTTAATATGCGCACACTCCGAGGAATCTTCGCACTGCTTTCTTATCGGCTGGCGGTGGAAACTGTTCAATGGCAGCTGTTTTCTGCGCGTCCGGGCGTACTCCCTCCTTGCTAACAATGTGGCCTAGAAACAGAAGCTCTTCGTAGGCAAAGTGGCACTTCTCTGTTTTCTAGGTTAGGCCAGTGACTTGATGGCGTCTAGTACTGTTCGAAGTCTTTTGAGGTGCTCTTCAAAGTTTGAAACAAAAACAACGACGTCATTTAAATATTCCAGACAAATTTGCCACTTCAGGCCCGCCAGCACTGTATCCATTCTTCGCTGAAACGTCGCTGGTGCCGAACATAGACCAAATGGCATCACCTTAAATTCGAAGACGCCATCCGGAGTGATGAATGCCGTCTTCTCGCGATCTCTTTCATCGACCTCAAGTTGCCAGTAGCCGCTCTTGAGGTCCATTGATGAGACATACTTGGCGTTGCAGAGCCGGTCCAGTATATCGTCGATGCGGGCGCGAGGACAGACGTCCTTCTTTGTTATGTTTTTAATGCGGCGGTAATCAACGCAGAATCGAAGTGCGCTGTCTTTCTTTCTCACTAAAACAACAGATGCCACCCATTGGCTGTTTGAAGGCTGGATGAAATTGTCGCGAAGTATTTCTTCCACTTGGTTCCGAATGGCTTATCATTCTCGCGGCTGCACGCGGTAGGGGCTATTACGGAGAGCTCGGGCGTGCTGGTCGGTTATCATGCGATGTTTGGATATTGGCGTTTGTCGGACCTTCGGAGTCGACGAAAAACGCTCGCTGTAGCTTCCAAGCAGATTGCGAATCTGGTCTTGTCTGTTCCGGGGCAGGGCTGGGTTGATGTCGAAAGTGGGCGAGTTTTTTTGGTGAGGCCAAAGTCCTGCAGATGGGCCGGAGAGGACGAAGGAGTCTCGTACGTCGGACATTTTATCGAGGAAAGCAATCGTCGTTCCGCGGTTAATGTGCCAATATTGGTCGCTGAAGTTAGTGAGCAATACTTCGGCCTGGCCATTTCGGAAATGTGCGATGCCTCTTGCGATGCTAATTCCTCTGTCTAGAAGCAACTGCATGTTCCCCTCAATGGTGGCTTCAGCGCTAATGGCTTTCGTGCCGCCTATGGTCACGATAACGCTTGAACGGTGGGATGCTCACTTCTTCCTCCAGGACTCACAGGGCGTTGTGATTTTCCCGAGTTCTTCTTGAAGGGATGGCCTCATCCATCGAAAGCGTGATCTGCTTGGATCGCAGGTCGATGATCGCCTGATGCTCAGTAAAGAAATCCATGCCCAAGATCACTACGCGGGAGCATTGCGCTACCACAACAAAGGTCGCAGGATAGGTATGTCCTTTGATAGTTACTCGTACTCTGCATCGCCCTGATGGCGTAAGGAGGTGGCCCCCCGCGGTGCGAATTTGTGGGCCGTCCCAAGCCGTTGTGACTTTTCTCAGACTTTTCCATTCATCACCGAGTAATCGGCTCCTGCGTCGACTAGAGCGGTAACTTTCCGGTCGTCGATACTCACTTCTAAGTCAAATGTCCTGGCTCTTGCATTGCATGTCGCCCTCGGCGTTGTGTCACGACTTCGTCGCGTATGCGAGTCGCGGGTGGAGCGTGTGGTAGAAGCTTTTCTGGGTGGCGGCGTCGTTTTGAAGGCAGTTTGCGTCATGGTCGGGGTTGTCATTTTGGGCGGTGTCGATGCAGCGAGTGTAGGTTCTTCATGCGGAGTCGCGGGTGCGCGTCTTCATGGGGTGTGGTCGGTAGAGGATCTTCGGCGTTCCGCTCGTGAGCAACCTCACCTCCTGAGGTTGCTATGTTTAGTTTCCCCTACGGGGGTTGGGAGACATTCCTTGTACTGCGTCTGCGTAGCTGCGGCGTGGCGACGCAAAGCGCGAGGTTGTTGCTGATGCTGAGCGCAAAAGGCGGCTCGGCGTGTACTCCTCTGCCGAACCTCCTTTTGCGCTCAGCATCACCAACAACGTGTACTCCTCTCCCCGCCGCGGTGGCTCAGTGGTTAGGGCGCTCGACTACAGATCCGGAGTTCCCGGGTTCGAACCCGACCGCGGCGGCTGCGTTTTTATGTAGGAAAAACGCTAAGGCGCCCGTGTGCTGTGCGATGTCACTACACGTTAAAGATCCCCAGGTGGTCGAAATTATTCCGGAGCCCTCCACTACGGCACCTCTTTCTTCCTTTCTGCTTTAACTCCCTCCTTTATCCCTTCTTTTACGGCACGGTTCAGGTGTCCAACGATATATGAGACAAATACTGCGCCATTTCCTTTCCCCAAAAAACCAATTATTATTATTATTATTACTCCTCTCGACGAAGGTACTCGTCGATTTCCTGCGGACTTTGGCCAAGGCGTGGTCGTGGGGCGTCAACGGCAAATCCTCGAAGACCGATACGTCGGTGCGGACAGTGACGAAGAATATGCCCGGCCTCACCACAATGAAAGCACAACGGTCGGTTGTCGGAAGTCCTCCAGGCGTCGCATTTTCTGGGTCTTGACCGTCGGTCTTTAGCTGTGCGGGCGGGGGTTGGGAGGCGGCGTTGTGGAACAAGTGGCTCATCTCTGGGAGGACGTGGGGGTTGTCGTTGGGGCTGAGCAGTCCTTACTGCAGCGGCGTAGGTCATGGCCTGGGGTTCTGTGGCCGTCGGGGTGCCAAGTGCCTGTAGCACTTCTTCCCGTACCACATCCGTTAGAGTCGCTGCTTGCGGCTGTGGGGAGGATGGCAGTAATCGGCGTAGCTCCCCGCGAACGATTTCGCGGATAACTTCCCGCAAGTTGTCGCTGGTGGTGGCCGTCGTGTCCGAACGGATTGCACAGGCAACGGGAAGGGAGATTGTACTGCCAGGCTCTGACGTCAAGGGTCTTCTCAATCGTGCAGGCTTCTTGCATGAATTCCTCGTCTGTTTTTGGCGGCTGGCGGACGAGGCTGCCAAGGAGTTCATCTTTTACGCCGCGCATTAAAAACTGAACTTCTTTTCCTCGTTCATCTCAGTGTCGGCGCGGCGAAATAGACTCTTCATCTCTTCGATGTAGCCACGGACGGGATCATTCGGAAGCTGGATCCTGGACTCGAGGAGTCGTTCGGCTCTTTCTTTCCTCACAACACTGGCGAATACCTTCAATAGTTCCCTCTTGAATAGCTCCCATGTCGTTACGGACGACTCGTGGTTTTCGTACCACGTGCGTGCGGAGCCATCCAACGAGAAAAATACGTGTGCGATTTTTGCCGCATCATCCCACTTGTTGAATGACGCCACGAGCTCGAATTGGTCCAACCATTCTTCGGAGTCTTCGACTAGGGATCCAAT
The DNA here is from genome assembly GCF_052857255.1 of Amblyomma americanum. Taxonomy (NCBI): domain Eukaryota; kingdom Metazoa; phylum Arthropoda; class Arachnida; order Ixodida; family Ixodidae; genus Amblyomma; species Amblyomma americanum. The sequence continues at coordinate 6,645,247 of NC_135499.1, forward strand.
GAAATTTGGCGGCACTCACGGCTGCTGCAGTATGATTGGTGTCGACATCTTCGACGAGGTCGCGGTGCTCGTAGGAGCTTCCTTTGATGAAGGAAGAAGGCGCCGACCAAAAGAAAAGATGGGATGACGTTTCAGCTCCCCCACGGGAGCCTTGTTCACAATCACAAGTTCACAAGTTTGTGAACAAGGCTCCCGTGGGGGAGCCGAAACGTCATCCCATCTTTTCTTTTGGTCGGCGCCTTCTTCTTTCGTCATGTACCATCCCGACCAGACGGGTTTCCGTCAGACTCTAGACTTGAGGAGCTTCCTTTCGCTGTCTGGTGCGGTCCGGCAGGGTCCCGAAATCAGGCTCCTCTCCCTGGAGACGTCTGCTGGGTCATCCTCGGGTGCGAAGCGCTGAGGACTGGCTTCACGACTTGAAGGGGGCGTCCGGAACATAGAAGGCGACCCCGCAGCTCCACCAGATGTCACGTAGTGGTGACGGCAGTCGAAACAGCGATGAAGACGGACAAAAGGTCTTCTGAAACAAAACTCTTTATTTGGAGAGCACATACCTTTGGGCTAGTTGGTGCATTGCAGTCATGTACAAGCTCAGAACAAACAGGGACAAAGAAGGATGGGACACCACGAGCGCTTACTTCCAACTAAATATTTACTGACAAACAAGCACATTACATACAACCTTTCTGCATGACGTCAAACTCACAGCACTGCCGTCATCAAGTGGCTGCACCCAGAAACATTTTGTTCTTTTTTAGTGAGCGATACAGATGGTGCGCTGACGCAGAATGGACCCGCTTTTCTAATCAATTCTGCTTCTATTATCTCTAACATCCTGGCACCTATGCTTGGCCACTATCTTGCATGCGCTGAAGAAAGGTTTGCATGGTTTCTTATTCTTCTCCGCGCAGTCACGACAATGTTCAGAAAGATGACCGTCCCTATAATTGCCTACCTTCCTCCAGTGCTCCAGCAATCTTTCATTCAGACATCGGCCAGTTTGACCGATGTACCTAGAACCACACGATAGAGGAATTTCATATACTACTTCACAAGCACACGCTACAAAAGGATCTCGGTGCTTGATAGCGCATGGTTCTTTTGGCTTTTGGAAAGGATGGGTCATTTTCACTAGTTTTTCCAGCTTCTCGGGCGCCGACAGCACTACTCTGACGCCATTGTGTTTTGCAATCTTCTTTAGGCGATGCGAGGTGTTGTGCAAATAATGAACGACTACTGTCTTATTTCCATTAGCTTCACTCAGGTTCCTTTCCTTTTTCTTTGGCGTTTTCAACATGCCCTCTGATAAAGAAACAGTGAGGCTGATCAAATAACCAGCTGACTGGGGGCGCGTCACTTGGTTTTGAAAACTATGGCTCAGTTAACGGCAACACGACTTTTTTAATGCATTGCTTAGACATTGCTTAGCGATTGCTCTCTTTACAAGTTTCGAATGTGATGAATGAAACGGTAAGATTGGTTTATTAGCCCTTGGATGGTACTCCCAACAAGTATAATTCTCAGTGAAATTTAGCTTTAAATCTAAAACTGTAAAACACCATCTCATGGAATTTCATGCGTCAGCACTAAATGATTAAACCAGTCACCAAAAATGGGCTAAAAGCTGGTTGACAGCGGCCGCAAAATCTGTGCACCGTTGTAATAAATTTAAAAAATCATCCACGTGTCTAAAAACGCTCACTTGCGCCCACAACGGACTGAATCACTCGGCGGCGGCGAAGCGAAAAGCGTGGTCGGCGGTCTCCGAACAGAATGCCCGCCGCTCTCGGCCATGCTCAATTTAAAGCTGATAGCGAACTTTATAGATAAAGCATGCAAGGTTACTAGAACATTCCGGAACAACGTAGAATCAGCTCTGCCTGGCTGCGATCAATTGAGAGAAATCTAGCCGCGTCCTGCGTCGCAAACAAAGCGATGAAGTGGTGTGGCGGCAGATTTGAAGAATTAACAAACACTGCAAATATTTGGGGCAGTATTGCAGATGGACAGAGTTCTGACTTGTTAGTTTTTTTTTTCAGAAAGTTGAAATGTATACAAGAAGCTACAAGGCCAAGTTATGCACACGAAGTGATACGTCATACGGCACGCGTGCCACCTAGAACCACATTATACGTACAACGGCGGTGTGCAAGAAAATAAAGCAATTGGAACAAAAAGTCTTAGCAGTGTTGACCTTTATGGGGGCTTGCGGTATGAAGACGTGCGAAGATAAAGCCGTGCGATATCACACCCTAAACAAACTAAACCGAAAAGTTTCGTCCTGTAAATTGAATGCATTTTTCTGCACGTGCTGCCTGTGGAGGACTAAGTTCTTTGTCTAGGAGCGATATAGAAACTGCGATGACGCACGCGTCCCTTTTCTGTTTTCTGTTCAGATTTCTTTTGGTAAGTTTTTCGATCTTCTGTGTTCTCAGAGGCTGGCGGCACGGACTGTTTGACCTATCTAACATTCCATTGCAGCTGAACGAGACGCAATACCCGCTGCAGCGCAGGAGTGGTCGGTACCCTGCATCTGGTTGTAGATGGCGCGTCTCGTACGACGTTTCGCTTCGATTGTATCGCATGACCTCGTATCTTAGTTTATATGTTTTTATTTTCCTAAGAAAGTTCAGGTGCAAGTCGGAGCTCTGTCTGTCTGCCTCTGTCAGTCCCTGTACGCTGCCAGAACAAGCAAAAATGAATTATCAGCTGAATTATCAGCTAGCCCAAAGAAGACAATTGCTCAAGCCAACCCACTGAACCGTAATTTTTCGTGAACTGAGTACATCGTTTCAAGTAATTATGGTTAAAGTTGGTCTGGAAATGACTCAACTTTTTCGCCTTGCAGATTATCGGAGCATTGTCGGCAGGGAGTGGCGTGAACCGTTCCTGTGGTGTTTTTATGCTGCTTAAGAAAGGATGCTAACGGTGCCTTGTGCAGCAGTTTACTATAGCTGGACTTGATTACGAATTGTTACCCGTATGTTCGCAGAGGACAGACTTCTTTATGTTACCTCCCACCACAGGGCTGTGTACTCAAATATTGCCACTTGTCTTCATTTTGCTTTTTTTTTGCGTTCGCGACACATGCGCGAAGCCTAGGCGAGATGGTTATTGACTTACCCTATGATGCACATGGTATGAACATGCTCATCTCAAATGAAGTGTTCCTACGTCGTGCGCAAGTTGCACGTGCTTTGGCACTATTGAAGAAAGGTGATAAGAATGATTTTTTGATTATAGGCCAACGTTAGGTTTCCAATATTTTCAGATACTAAAAAGGTCTTCAAAGATCTTTCTTTATCTCGTAAAATAATATCTCATATTAACTTGGTCTTCGAGCCCACTTATCAAAAGAGCTTGCCTTGGTACATGAGGTAATGAACACTACCATGATTGGTATCTTCATAAATTTCACCAAGGCTTCACCAACTAAAGTCGGGGCTGAGGCTGTGTGAAGCTGCCGTAAGCCAGCTTTTACTCCCGACCTCGTTATAGTATAGAAGCTGATGTGAAATAAAAGGTATTTTGCGCATCCTGGAGTTACTTTTGACTGGGCGCCCTCTTCGCACTCAGGTAAAGCGCTTTCCTTCTTTCTTTTTTTTCTTTCCCGGGTTCGCAGCATGGAGGAGTGCGAAGCACTGTGCGACAGGCTCAGCATCATGGTGGCGGGTCAGATGACCTGCCTCGGGAGCCTACAGTGTCTGAAGAATAAATTCGGCACCGGCTATACGATGCAGCTGGCACTGCCGCTCAGAAAGGCTTCTGCCAGCCTGCACAGCGCAAGCGAACAGGAGACGCCCTCTAACAGAGGCCAGCAGCTCGACGAAATGGTGGCCCAGTTGTTTCCGGGTGTGCGTATCCTCGGCGCCCATGATGTGAGTACTTTCGAGAGCTAGTGGAACATCAACATTGCTTCCCGGTGATGCGGCTTCATTTTATTATTTCCACGTGGAATTTCGAAGTTGCTGGAGAACTCTATATCCTCCAAGCTTTCTTCTGCTCTGCTTTTGAATACGGAGGCGATAAGACGGTGGTATAAACAACGGGATGTTTTAAGGAAACTTCGAGAACCTTTTCCGTACCTGGGAAGCATATTTCAAGGTTCATAGAAACGAATCGCAAAAACTAAGAAAAGCACCAATTTAGGCTTGAGTTAATAATATATTTAAGCTTCACACTCTCACTCTACATGCCCAGCTCAATGTTTGTAAGATCAATCACCTAAATTATTTTTGCTGTCGGGTTTGCCGTCCAAGCTTTTATTACACATTGCAGAGCGTTTAGGCATGCCATGAAAATTGGGTTGCAACTCTTTGAGGCTGGTCATGGAAGATGGTCTATCGATTAAAACAGGCGAACCGAGGAATTACGGGGAGCCATCCACCTAAACCGCTCGTGACAAGTAGATTCGTGGACACAAGTTTTCGAAAACAGATTTGAGGAAGAAAAATGCCGCTAAATTAAGCGATGGCTTAACTTAGCCTAACGTTCAGCGAACCTATCGTTATTCCTCATCCCATCTGGTGCGCGCTCATGATGTAGCAACCGTAAAAGCGAGGTGCTATTTTTATGTGTACAGATTGAGCCAAGGATTAAAAAAGCGGTGCTGCAAAGCTTGGTGAAACCAACACATTGTTTACTTCGTGTGGCTCTCCTGAGGGTATTTTTTTAAATTCCACAAACATTTCGCTAAGCATAATTATAACAAAACATTAATATTAATTTTATGGTTGATTTGTTTGCGTTAACAAGGCTCTTTGGTGGGCTAGTTGCTGTGTCAATATTTTGTGATGTTTGCAGCGCAGTAACAAAATAAAATTTTCAATAACTTGTAAGGTTAAGGTGTTAATTCTTTAGCGCCAAAAATAAGCAATTTCTGGGTAGCTTTCGCAAGAAGGTTATTCCCTCATAATTCTTAAACTTTTGTTCTACTGGACGAGACAAGATGGCAACTAAAAATGCTGTGTTTTAATGATATGGATAAGAAACAGGGCATGCATTGCTTATTAGAAACAAAATATTTTACTAGGAAAACTTTAGAGAATCAAAGAAAAATTAATCAGAAATCTCTAAGGTACGCATTCATACAAGAGGAGAAAAATCTACGGTGGTCGCAGCTGGCAAAACAATCGGTGAATTCAAGGAATATGCGAGAGGCATTTGCGCAGCACTGGGCGTAGTCGGTGTTATGATGATATCAGGAACGAGTATTCAAAGTTACAGAACTATACGCGCTAAACTTTCTGATCATTAGGAAAATATTTGAGCTATTCCGCATTGTGCCATGGTCGATTGAGGCCGTCTTAGATAAAACTCCATCCGCTACACTGCTGGTGGCGCGGAATTTTTGAGAACATGTTCAGCACTTTCATGGAGGCTCGGAAAGGAGTTTAAAGCGGGCAGCTGGATGAGAGCTGGACAGTTGGTGATCTTTAGATTCAATGCACGTGGTAATTAGCGGTAGAGACAAGGACAAAAGCGACACGGACACCACGAACGCTAGACATCAACTGGTTTTATTCCAGACAGACACATTCAATGTATAGGCAAACATGTACAACGGATCACACCCTAAAGCGCATGTGCAACGGTTACCTTCTTGTTCAGGAAAAGTAATTATTTGGATGACAAAGATAACGATGGGTTCCTCACAAACGACTGTCGTTCCATGTGAAGGAGGAAGGCTTCCAGTATTTCGTGCTCCTTCTGGTCTGAACTTGCAAAAATCACCTTTGTCTGATTATATATTGGAGCACATTTATCCTTACAACGTTTGCAATGTGCCGCCAAGTGCCCCGAACCTGATAGTGCCTCGACAGCCAGCTTGTGCTCCATAAGCCGAACATTAATACAATGGCCAGTTTGCCCGATCTAGCAATTCCCGCATGACAAGGGAATTCTGTACACCACGTTGGTCCTGCAAGCCACATACGGCACATGATGTTTTATCGGGCAATGAGGTTTCTTATTTTTTGAGGCGACATTAACAGCCTTACACATTTTTCCGAGTTTATCGGGTGCAGTAAGCACAACTCGGACCTTGCCTTTCTGCGCCACCTTCTTTAGGCGGTGTGTCAGCTGGTGGATATAGGGCAGTGCCACGCATATAGCCCGGTCACGAGCTGGTAGCTCAGTCGACGTTGCCTGTTTAGCAGCTGTTATCATTTTCAACAGGCCTTCAGCGACAGATGTTACGAGCTCCCTAGGGACGAAGGCAGGCTTCCCTAGGGAGCAGGCTTCCTTAAGAAAGCAACGCTGAGAAGTTGGCGCGGTGTACCATGACGGAGGATGAGGCCGTACAGGAGAAAGTCGGCAACGTCAGTAGCAGTATCGGTGAAGAGGGCCCGCGTGATTTCGTAGAGCATAGTCTGTGGCAGCGGCAATCCATTTGTTTCCAGTGGTGGACCCAGGAAACGAGCCCAAAAGATCCAAGGCAACACGATAGAAAGGTTCAGGGGGTACATCAATTGGTTAGAGCATACCCGCTGAGAGAGTGGCAGGACGTTTCCGCCGTTGGCACTGGTCGCAGGCACGAACATAGCGGCGTACGGACTGGTAGATGCGGGGGCCAAAAGAAGCGTAGACGCACGCGGGCGTAAGTACGCGAGACATCCAGATGTCCAGCAGTGGGGAGGTCATGGAGCTCGTGGAGGACATCGGTGCGGAGATGCTTTGGCACAACGAGCAGGAGTTCGGGGCTGGCGGGGTTCAGGCTTCTGCGGTATAGAGTGTCATGCTGCAGCAAAAAGCGGCGCAGAGCAGGGTCAGATGGGGAGGAGTTGAGGCGGTCAATAATAGAGCGAAGCTCGAGATCCCGGCTCTGCTCTCGCCAACGTGAGCAATAAGAGAGCGAGAACAGGTCCGCGTCGCAGTCACTGCCAAGATGGTCAGAAGAGTCAACGGGATATCGGGAGAGGCAATAAGCATCGGTGTGTAGCCGACTGCACTTATAGACCACGTGTAGTCGTAGTCCTGTAGGCGTAAAGCACTGCGACCTAGCTGGCCAGTAGGACATTTCAGTGAGGAGACCCAGCAGAGCGCATGGCGGTGGGTGACAACCGTAAAGGGGCGGCCGTATAAATACGGCCGAAATTTTCCAACGGCCCACATGGGAGCCTAGCACTCGCGTTCCGTGATGGAGTAATTGAGCTCTGATGTAGAGAGGAGGCGGCTGGTGTAGGCGATGACACGGTCAGAACCAGATTGCCGCTTCCGCTGCCGCTTCCATAGCGCCGATTCCATTACCGCTGGCGTCAGTGCGGACTTCTGTGGGAGCGGGCACATCAGAGTGGGCCAACACGGGCGAGGTGGTGAGCTTCGAGATTAGAGCGGCAAAGGCGTTTTCTTGTAGGGGTCCCCAGGTGAAAGTCGTCCTTATTTAGCCGATCACTGAGGGGGCGGGCGATGTCAGCAAAGCCGGACACGAATCGGTGGAAGTAGGAGCACTGCCACAAGAAGCTCCGTGCGTCTTTGCAGGAACGCGGCACCGGGAAGTCTTTCACGGCTCGGATCTTAGCTGGATCAGGGTGAACACCCGTGGCATCAACGACATGGCCCAGGACTGTGATCTGATGACGCGCGAAACGGCATTTAGAGGAGTTTAGCTGCAAGCCGGCATGACGGAAAAGTAAAATAATCTTGGAAAGGCCATAGAAGTGAGAATAAAAGCTGGGGGAGAAGACAATGACGTCATCGAGATCGCAGAGGCACGTGGATCATTTGAATCTGTGCAGACGGGCGTCCGTCATATGCTGGAAAGTGGCCGGCGCGTTGCATAAAACAGAAGGCATAACCCTGAACTAATACAGCCCATCAGGTGTCACAAACGCGCTCTTCTCACGGTCCTGGTCATCCGCTGCGGTCTGCCGAAAGCCGTAGCGAAGGTCTATGGAGAAGAAGTTGGCACCTTAGAGACAATCAAATGCGTCGTCGATGCGTGGGAGGGAGTACACGTCCTTTTTGGTTACGTTGTTCAGGTGGCGATAGTCAACACAAAAACGCTACGAGCCATCCTTTTTCTTCACAAGGACGACTGGCGAGGCCCAGGGGCTGTAGGAGGGTTTGATAATGTTCTCATCAGGCATCTTCGTAACCTCGGCGTTACGAATGTTCTACGAAAGTTGGCTAGGAAAGCTTTCAGATACGTGTATATAAGGAATGTTGATGCGAAATGGAGAAAGCGGACTAGAAAACTGACAAGCAAATCTCTGGACAGCAGTTGGGGGGCAAATCAGCAGTTATCAGTTAAGAAAAAGGTTAAAGAAACAGAGAGAGCTTTGGGGAAAACGGGGATGCTGGCCAAATCAGCGCTGGGAACATACAGGATTTTTAAGCAGGAAATTGCCAAAGAAAATATCTATGATAATTGCAGGGGAAGCTCTTTGTTGTTTGAGGCCAGGACGGGAGTTTTGCAGACTAAGACATATAGAGTCAGGTACCTTGAGATAGACACTGTGTGCGTTGCGTGCGGAGTGGAGGAGGAAACGGCTGAACACTTGATACTTTTCTGTAAAGGGCTACAGTGGAAAGCAGCGGGGCTGATTTATCCAAGGCATTGGCGTTTAAGGACAGTGAAGGGAAAGTAGATATTAAGCGGGTAGAAGTAACCAAGCGAAGGTTAACCGATTAGTGGCTAAAATCAAGAGAAAAGTAAAATTTCATAAGTCATGGCTAGGTGGCTTGAGCCACCACCCGATTTAAAGGGTTCAGCCGTGTCCATCCATCCATCCAATGACCTGTCGCTCAGTGTGTTAGACTCGGTATGGCCGAACACGGATAAGAGAGGCATCCCCGGTGTCGATGTGGCGCTTCACAGAGAGAGCTTGGCTCCGCGGGATGTTATTCAGATCGAAAATGTCCGAAAAAATTCGAGGAGGGCTTGAAGCTGTGAAGTTTGGGTGGAACGCAGGTCGGAGGGCATCATGGTCGCGAAGGCGTCTGTAGAAAGGGAAACAGGCTGGGGATGGCTTGCGTGATATTGAGAAGGGGTGGTGTCGAATGTAAGAATTTCGCACAGTGCGAGGGGGGAGATTGCAGCAACGCAAATGCCGGATGGAATAACTTGAGGAGGGAAGCCGAAGTTGAGAAACGGCAGAGACAGTGTGTTCGGCTTGACCGAGGCGATGGTGTAGGGCAGACCAACGTTGCGGGTCAGCAGGAGATCGGTACTAGGCGCAACGAGGTAGTCGCCATCGGTAACGGGGAGAGAGGGTGTCAGTTCAACGAAGGAGACTGCTTGAGAGAGCAGGCGTGCATAGTCTGCATTGAACAGGAGGAGAGAAGGATCAACGTGCTCGGAAGGTAGTTGTGAGAGCTCGAGTTGTAGAACACCCTGCGTGCAGTCAATCAGAGCTGAATGGTCGGAGAGGAAATCCATGCCAAGGATGAGGTCGCGGGCGCAGGTGGATAAACCGGTGAACTGAACCGGGGTACTGTGGCCGGCAACAGTGATTCGAGCTGTACATAGTCCGTCCACTGTAGGTGTGCCTCCCTCCGCCACGCGCACGAGGGACGCTGCAGGTGTCCAGACCAGCTTGACTAGGCGTCTGTGTGGGGCTGTCTTTGTGCGGGAAAGACCGGCCGTGACTTCCGAGATGCAGGACCGTGTTCACTGGCCGGTGTGCATTAGCGAAAGAAGCTCCAGTGCTAAGCGCTTTGGTTCAAACAAGGACTAGGGCCCTAGGGAATCAGAACGCGAGGTAGGTCCCGATGCTAGGGCATGCAGTTGGTACTTTGCTCACTCGGGTTTGAGCTTGACGCCATTCCGTATATGGTTGAAATGCGTGGTGTAGACCAACTCCGCTCTACAGGTGCTAGTGTGCAGGAATCCGCGGAGGTGGTGAGAACCTTCTCATGTGCCACAGGAGTAAAACAGCTCTAGAAAACGTGGCGCAAAAGGGACAGGGATTCAGAAAGACAACACACACAGTGTTAACCTCCAACAAAGATTTATTTCACAAAGGAAAGGGTGGTTTTTTATACTGGCTTATCATACAAGCATCATCAAACCATGCGCTAGCAAAGCGTGTCCAAAACGTAGAAAGCGTGCGTTTTCTACCCTTGAAATGAACCAACAAGCCCAAGAGTCTACCCTTCTGAAAACAGTTGAAAAACAATAAGTGTTGTGTGTAGAGCCTGGTTTGTATGTTGCACTCGACTTTCAAAATCATGCCAAAACCTGTGATGTGACTAGCTGACGGCGGGAAGCCACTGAAAAGAGGTCTGACGTCTTCAGGCAGGATGCGGTTTCGAAGGCAGAACGAAAGGGCTTTTTCACGACATGTGGCCATGGGACTGAGCGTCATTCTGATAGAAAAATCCAAAAGACCGCATTCAGAAATGCCAGTTGAGCTAGAAATATACTTCAGGAACGAGCCCAAAAGCTTGTTTTACTCTAATACTCCAGTAACGTCGAAACTTGGGCTTTCTGTTAGCGAAGGTAGACAAGTCCCTAAAGAAAAAAAAAATAAAATGTTCAGGTAGATAAACCTTTTGGATACGCTGGGAACTTTCAAATTTTTATTGACACTGATCGCGACTGTTATGAACCCACGGCTATGAATATATTGTCATGCTCAGACAAAGCATTAAATCGCTTGATTTAACATTCGAGCTACCTTATAACATGCCCAGATTTCCGAACATTAGCTTTACTTTTCCCCCTGTTAATACCTGTGGGCCCTGTTAACCTCTATGGACCTCCTTGACCCCGCGACGTCACAAAGATGCGGTGGCGCTGATGTTAGCAGCCACTTTCGCATGGTAGGCAAAACAGGTTCCGCATGCCCGTGCCTACCGCAGCTGCCGCAGCTGCCGGCGGCTGCTTCAAGCCTGTGCACTGCAGAAGCAGCATGTATTGACCAGCTGCGTCACTGCTGGATCCGCGTAGTAGCATAAAAAATATTAAATTAGCCTCGATAGGTTTCTCGCGCATAAATGCCGCATTCGGAAACTGGCTAACAGGCATTGGGCCACGGTAGTAAAGCGCGAAGTCCGGGAGTCGATAGGCACTGCCACTCAATGCACTTAATAGCATGCAATTTACTGCGTTCATTCTCCTGAACTTCAGGATAGTAGGCTGATAATTGCTCAAGGAAAAAAACGACATGCAGCTGCACACGTACTTATCATCTTGACCCGGAGTGCACGGGGCGCCGACAGGTTCACTCGCCCCCAAGGAATGCGGTTTTTTGTTAATAGCACACCATGTTTTAATGGCGAGTTTTATGACATTTAATATTTACTTGAAACCGTTTCTTGATATGACGATGTAATTATTTCATTCGAGTAGAAAGAAGTGCGGTAAGTTGTGTCATCTTGCGCGGTCGCGTTGGTGTGCTTAGAATAGCGTACCTTAAGTGTGCTAAACGTCATATGCTTTTTCATTGCATCATGCATGTGTCATGTTTCATGAGGTAGTACATGATCGCGAAGCTTGTTTGGAAAGAAGCAGCCGCAGGCGTGCTACTAACAGACACGTGGCGAGATTGAGAGGGGACGCGGCAATGAAAAGTGTTTTCGTTATTCATGCATGCGATATGTAACTAAACTTGGTGCAAATATGAAATTCCTACGCTAGTTTCAGTAATTCCTTTTATTTATAGCTATCCCTGGTGCAGTTCTGGGTAATTATAATTAACACCATCGTCAAGTCCCCCCAAGGTCTCAAATAATTGAGTAGATAGTGCGCAGTTTTTTTATGCCAGCATGTACATAAAGCCCTGTTCTGTACGATGACGCGATTAGTTCTTTTTCTATATGATCAGTACTTATGCATGCATAGTTACATGAAAACGTTTCTTACAAGGAATAACTAACACACTCTGCACGTGTAGGGAAAAAAATCGAGAGATTTATTACGCTCCTCAACGTCTCAGGAATAGTTTGCGACAAATGGAATCATTTGATTTTCATGCGAATTACGAATGTGAGTGATCCAGTCGCAGAAAATGTGAGAGGTCACAAAACGAACCTTAAAGTTTATTCCCTCGTTTATGGCATCTTCGCTTTCGATTTGGTCAAAGAAATGCGGCACTGAAATCAAAGAAATTATCTCACAATTTTTGACGACCACACTTCTAAAAAGCGTAAGTTATAAATTTGTACTCAATATTTTGCTATAATTTTTTGTCACGAAACTAGACTTCAGGGCTAGGAAAGAAAATAATTCTAGAAATCAAAAATTTTCACCAAATCGACCAGCTTAACAAGAGGACAAGTCGGCCTGGCTGGTGCGTGGTCATGCGGCTAAAAACAGCGCTAAGCGAGACAGGAGATCAGGGACACGACGCTGTGCCCACGTTTCGCACAGCACGACACGTACGTATGTCAGCAGACGATGAGCGAATGTCTGCTCCGACGAAACAAGGCCAGCACTTCACCTAACTGCTGTCCTGAAGTAAAATCATTCCGACAAGTGCAGAGTGTCAAAACTTGTTTTATTCAATGCCTAGCGCATAATTAAACGGCAGGAACGCTTTCTACATGTTTACTACTAACCATATATACAATACAGTGGCAAACTATTTATATTTATAGGCCGCACGTGGCCAACGCGAGCTCGTGTACTTCAACAAATTACTAAGTTGGAAGCATCGACCATTGCTATGATTCGCAGAAACTGGTAACGTGCCTACAAGCCTTGAAAACCCACGCTCAACACCTATCCGCGACGCCACTCCCCGACCTTTTGCCTACCACGAGCTCGCTAGCGACTGCAGCGCATCCTCGTTTGTTTACAAACATGCAGGAGGTCTATAAGCCCTATAAGCCTCCGTTGCACTTCTATTCTGCTCACTCCAAGCTTGTCAAAAGAGCGATTGCGAATCATTTCATTTTTATCGCAGTTCAAAAATACTGTCAATATTTGGTATTATCTTCAACGAGACATGCAGCACTTTGACAGAGGAAAGAAAGCGGGTGCAACATTTACAACTGAAGCTGTAAATATAGCACCCTTCCTGTCCTCGCCTTTGGTTGTCCTGTGGGAACGCTACGTTTTTCGTTGAACATGATGTTTGACCAACTGGTCCTTCAGTATAATCTGTTAAATAGATATTTCATACACAAAAGTCTCCAGTAATAGTGCAATAGGCTATCGCTTGAAGGCAATTCTGGTTTTCTTAAGGTATCTATCGCAGAAACATTAAGAAAATTGAACACTTAAGTGCAAGCATGTGCTCGTGTGCCCTCTAAAAAAAAACTGGTTGTGGCTCTGTTATGCACACTGTCACTGATGACTGTGACATTCTTCGCAGGATTGGAGTAATATTTCTAGATGATGGGAAAATTCGCTCATTAAGGTAACCACTTCTAATCCAAATTATTGACCTCTAGTCGCAAACAAGCCAATTTCAAGTTCTCTTATTTGATAAATAATATTCCTGTGTATGAGATTCCGTCGTACAAATAGCCGGGCATTTGTTTAACACCGAACCTTTTTTGGTCAGAACACGGCACTCTCATCTGTGCACAAGCATCACACACTTAGTGATATCCGCCGAAAGCTTAAAAAAGCACCTTCTCATGTCGGCAAATTTGCTTACATAACCTATATACGCTCCAAGCTAGAATTGGTGTCGTCGATTTCATCCCCACACCAGGATTATCTGGACACAAAATTAGAAATAATTCAAAATAGAGCTGCCAGGTTCATCTCAAAGAGCTGTAGCCACTAAACAAGTGTGACAAAAATGAAAAAAATGTACCTCGCACCTTTACAAAATCGCCGCTCAGGTTCGCTTACATGCTTTTTACACAAGTATTTTATACGTACAGGCCTCCGCCCCTGGCACTTTACACTCCGCTGCGCACTTCTACACTCTTGCATAATCATGTTAGTTTTTACGCGTATTCGAACGCTTAAAGGCTTGAAATTTATCGGAACACCTCCGTGCTATATCACTATGGTAGGATTTTCCAGATTCAACTGCATCGATAAATAAACCTGTTTAACTCCGTGAGGAAGTTTTCCGCTTGTAATTCCAGAATAATTCGTCTATATTATTTTTACGAAGCTTGTGCTTCTTTTTTGTGTGTTCGCTTGCATCTTTTGTGCGCCTCGCCGTGTGTTCTATTCCGTAGTGACCGTATAAAATTGTGTATAGTGACCAAGGATGCATTTAGGAATCCAATGGTTATTATTTTTAAATGACACACTTTGTAGTGTTTTGCCCGTTGTTTACTAAGATTCACTTTGATATTATAACCCCCTTACACAATTCCCTTTGAGGTTTGTATGATTCAATAAATAAATATATTCAATCGAATTGCGAAACGCATAGACGTATGAGTTTGTCATTAGTTCAGCCCCTCAGAAAGTAAGAGAGGCAGTCCATGTTATATGCTTAACCAATGCAAAAAGAGGCACCAAATTTATTTTGTTGAATAGAAACAGTGTTGTGAAACAAATTCCTCTCGTGTGGAGTACTCTATGTGGGCGAAACCAGTCGGACAAAAGGGACAGGTTGTCAAACCCTGCAACTCATGTAAGGGATGTAGGCCGCTAGTCGATAAGTGAATAAATCATCGGAATGAGTAAGAATAAGCCCACACGAATAATATATCGAAGCGGCAAAGATGGCAAGATTAGGAAGTCAGTATTTCATAAAAATTTACTTGCCTTCGTTCCCATTGACTGCAGGTATGTTGTTTGACGTAGTGGCAATGCAGCATGCATAAACTGTTGCGCCAGTTGTCATTAAAGTTGCTGGACGTTAGCGCTGCGTTTGCGCATTTACATTCAGCGTCAATTGTTCTTTAATGCCCTATAAATCGGAAATATGAAAGAATCACCCCAAGTTTCGAAGTTATGATTTTATATCCATAAATTTAGACCTCGCTTCTCTGGCGAGTAACCAACACGCCTAACATTTCTGCGCCTAATCATCAAGACCAGACTTACAACGCCCACTGCTCGGGAAAAGCCTCTCCCATATCTTTCAAATTAACCTGGTTCTGTGGAAGCCGGGACTACCTTATCGACGCAAAGTTCCTAATCTCTTCTGCCCATCTCGAGCAATGGAACTGGAATATAATGCCACTTTTTCACTTTTAGGGCGTGCATGCTGTCTATACTTAGTCCACTTCCCCGTCCTTTCGTTTCTGAAGGGGCGCTCTTTCTTAGGGACATCAAACCCTATTAACAGTGTTTGGCTATAAGTTCAGTACGCGCCACAATCCCGAACTTCTGGTTCGCCAGGAACTTTGCTCAATGCTTTTGTATCGATGTTTATAGTAAAGATTGTGTACTGTTCTTTGAAATTCGCTGCATCTATTTTCATTATTTTATGTAATGTTAATATCTTTAATGAAAATGGGTTTTCGGCGTTTTCACTGAACTATTGAAGAACGTCGAGTTGAGGGTTTATTATTTATTTATTTGCAATATTGGAGCATTTAGGACCATCACCCACAAAATTTTCAAATTTGTATTTCTCTTCGGACTTTATTTTTTTCCGATCGGTATCGCAGGTATGCAGAAGCATGGCAAATATACGGCTACATGATTCTAGGTCCGTGCGCATCGAAAGATTGCTTAATTGCTGCATTTCATGCTGAGAGCTTGAAGCACTGAAATATAGTATGCCGGTTTGATGAAAAAAGTGTTATAAATAGGAGATTTTTGTGCCATGGCTGTGGGTGATGTCAGGCGCCTAAACCTCAGTGATAAAGCACCAAAAACTTTGATTGTTATTGGTTCTTTACTTTTTTCTTCCAGAACATCCACGATTACCATATCACCGAAAGGCTGCCGTGGAGTACCATGTTCGAAAAGGTTGAAGACCTCGAGCAATCTTTCACATTCGCGCAAGTTTTGATCCAGGACACCACACTGGAACAGATCTTCATCGATTTCGCTAAAAAGAAGCACTCACTAAATGATGCATGATATCTTTACTTACTATGCAGACATTTGTACGAAAACTTAAACAAGGGACTTACTAACGCTGACAAATATTCTGTATACGTTAACCATCGCCTAGTTATGTATTCTTGGACATGGCTCATTTTTTGGAGCCACCTTGTTGCAGCTAGTATTTTTGCGTTTGCTGCAGTCGCTTCATGGATTGAGCGTTTACCTGAGCATCAACTTTCCCGCTTAGCACCTGTTCCAAAGAATCACCTGCTGTATTTACATTTTCCGTTATGTCCTTTTGTTCGAATTTGCTGGATCTTTTTTAAACACACTCACACACGTGCGCGCGCACGCACACACACACACGCAAACGCACGCACGCACGCAAGGGCGCTTATGTGTATATATACAGCAAATCTTTTATACACGCACACACCTATGTATGTGTGTGTGCTATATATATATATATATATATATATATATATATATATATATATATATATATATATATATATATATATATATGTGTGTGTGTGTGTGTGTGTGTGTGTGTGTGTGTGTGTGTGTGTGTGTGTGTGTGTGTGTGTGTGTGTGTGTGTGTGTGTGTGTGTGTGTGTTACGAACGCAGGTTGCGTTGGCTCCGCAGAATAAAGATTTAAGTGGGCCCTTCTACATTTTATTTATATATATATATATATATATATATATATATATATATATATATATATATATATATATATATGTGAAGGGAGATAACCGTCACCGCAACCAAGGTGCATAGGGGAATGTTTAATTTTATTTAATGTGTTGTGCTTAACAGGGAATACTAATACTTGGATTAATCTATCGCTTAAAGAAAATTACTTATAAAGCAGCAGACAAAACAACCATGCCGCCGGTGGGATCCGAGCTCACGACCTCCGAATAACGCGTCCGGTGCAATACCAACTGAGCTACGGCGACAGCTGTACAATGTGCGGCTCCCGTGGGTATTTATGTTTGTCGGGTGTAAGCGAAACTTGAGAGTGTTCACCAGCGCCACCCTCGTCTATAGCGGCGGACGTAGCAAGTCCTGTAAAACCGCGAGTGTGACGTGGAACGTCATCTAACGGCGAGGGCGGAAACTGTGCGAGATCCCTCTTATGCTACCTGTGGCATCAAGACTGCCAGAACCGAGACCCTCGTTACGCTATTAGCAGACAAGCTAAAGGAAATTAAGGGTCTCATTTGACAAACTTATGAAGGGAGCCAACAGTCACCGAAAGCAAGCATACGGGAATGTTTAATTTTTTTTAATGTGTTGTGCTTAACAGTGGAATAAAATACTTGGATAAATCTATCGCTTAAAGAAAATTACTTATAAAGCAGCAGAAAAAACAACCATGCCGCCGGTGGGATCCGAACCCACGACCTCCGAATATCGCGTCCGGTGCTCTACCAACTGAACTACGGCGACGGCTGTCCAAACTGCTGCTCTCGTGGGTATTTGTTTGTTTGGTGTAAGCGAACTTCTAGAGTGTTCACCAGCGCCACCCTCGTCCATAGCGGTCCGTAAGTCTGCCAAGCGATATATATATATATATATATATATATTGTCACGGAGTTCTCACGGAGAGACGCTTCAACAGCTGGAGTTGGCAAGAGGAGACGGTAATGGCGGCCGATCCGCGAAAGCACGATCGTAACCTCATCGTCTTCGCGGACAGCTTGCGCCACCTGGCAACACTAGGTGGCATTATTCCCCCCTCCGAAAAAGAAGGGCATCGCAGTGGTGCCGCCAGCAGCGTAGGCGCGCTAAGGTTCAGAAGGGAAACAGAGAAGGACGCGAGGAAAACGGAGCACACACAGAGTCACAACGGAGGGCCGCTAAGCCGTTATCGGGCATAGTACGGCTTAAGCCGCACAACGTGTACAATGTCAGAGCTGTTGGGCTGTCGACGTCTCGGTTGCGCGGCACCGTCGGGAACCACTTCATAGGTAACATCACTGATACGCCGTAGCACTTTATAGGGGCCAAAGTACCGGCAGAGTAGTTTCTCGGACAAGCCCTGGCGGCGGACAGGTGTCCACACCCAAACTTGTTCACCGGGATTGTAGTCGACCTGTCGGTGTCGAAGGTTGTAACGGCGCGCATCAGTGCCCTGCTGCTGGCCGATGTGTACGCGGGCAAGCTGACGGGCTTCTTCAGCGCGTTGGGCAATTTCATGAACATCGGGTGCGAGTTGGTCGTCATCGAGGCATGGTAGCATCGCGTCAAGCATGCTGTGGACTTCACGTCCATATACAAGACGAAAGGGAGTAAAGCGTGTAGTCTCCTGGAGGGCCGTGTTGTACGCAAATGTGACGTACGGTAGCACCTCATCCCAAGTTTTGTGCTGAACGTCTACGTACATTGACAGCATGTCCGCAATGGTCTTGTTTAAGCGTTCGGTTAGCCCATTGCTCTGTGGATGATAAGCTGTGGTCTTGCGATGGCTAGTGCAGCTCAACGTAAATATATGGTCGATTAGCTGCGCTGTAAACGCTGTGCCTCTGTCGGTAATAACGCACGAAGGGGCTCCGTGCCGCAAGACGATGTTTTGCATGAAAAAGTCGGCGACCTCTGAAGCTGTGGCACAGGGTATCGCCTTGGTCTCGGCGTAGCGAGTCAAATAGTCAGTAGCGACTATGATCCACTTGTTTCCTGAGAGTGACAACGGAAAAGGACCGAGAAGGTCCATTCCTATTTGATCGAACGGAGAGCGGGGTGTAGTAACGGGCTTGAGAAAACCCGCCGGCTTAAGCGGTGGCGTCTTCCGGCGCTGGCATTCACGGCAGCTTTTTACGTACCTTTGGACATCGTCCGAGAGTCCGGGCCAGTAGTACATGTTGCGTATCCTGGCGAGCGTCCGGGAAAAACCCAGATGGCCTGAAGTGGGCTCGTCGTGGCATGCCAATAAAATGTCGGCGCGAAGATCGGCCGGAAGTACCAGAAGGTAAGCTCTTTCTTGGCCTCTCGAGTTCTTCTTGTATAAGATACCTTCGCGCAAACAGAAAGATCCGAGACGTCGAGCGAAGTGTCGTGGTAGAGGCATGGCGTGACCTTCAAGGTTGTCAATCAGCGGTCGGAGGTCCGTGTCAGCCCGCTGCCGGGCTATTATGTCCGATGCATTAAGTATACCGAGGAAACCGCTGTCGTCGTCGATTTCGGGACCGGAAGAGTCGAGTGGTGCACGCGACAGCGTGTCGGCGTCTTCGTGTTTACGGCCCGACTTATATACGATGGTAATGTCGAATTCTTGGAGCCGTAAACTCCAGCGGGCCAATCGTCCAGACGGGTCTCGCAAATTAGCCAGCCAGCATAGGCAGTGGTGGTCGGTTACGACTTTGAATGCGCGGCCGTAAAGGTAAGGGCGAAATTTCATGGTGGCCCATACGACAGCAAGGCATTCCTTCTCTGACGTAGAGTAATTGCGTTCGGCGCGGGAGAGAGTACGGCTAGCATAGGCTATAACTCTCTCAATGCCCTCTTGGTGTTGGACAAGGACAGCTCCAAGACCGATATTGCTGGCGTCGGTGTGGATCTCGGTGTCGGCCTCTTCGTCGAAGTGTGCAAGAACGGGAGATGTCTGAAGGCGTTGGCGGAGCGAAGAGAAAGCCGTCTCTTGGTCTATTGTCCAAACGAAGGAGGTGTTGCTCCTGGTGAGGCGCGTCAACGGCTCTGCAATCTTTGCGAAGTCCGCAATAAACCGTCGGTAATATGCACAGAGACCCAGAAAACGCTGGACAGCTTTCTTGTCAGTCGGAGTAGGAAAATTGGCGACGGCGGCGGTCTTGTCGGGGTCGGGTCGAACTCCGTCGGCGCTCACAACGTGACCGAGGAACCTGAGCTCTGTGTAACCGAAGTGGCACTTCTGGGGCTTCAGCGTAAGGTCAGCGGAATGGAGGGCTCTGAGGACAGTTCGCAGGCGCACGAGATGCTGTTCAAAAGTTTCTGAAAAAACGACAACGTCGTCCAGGTATACAAGACAACTTTGCCACTTGAGGCCGGTGAGGACAGTGTCCATCATCCGTTGAAACGTCGCTGGCGCAGAGCACAAGCCAAAAGGCAGCACTTTGAATTCATAGAGGCCATCTGGTGTAACGAAGGCAGTTTTTTCGCGGTCCCGTTCGTCCACTTCAATTTGCCAATAACCGCTCTTCAGGTCAATGGATGAAAAGTACTTAGCACGCCGTAATCTGTCCAGGGAGTCATCAATGCGGGGCAACGGGTAGACGTCCTTTTTAGTCACATTGTTTAATTTACGGTAGTCCACGCAGAATCGAAGTGTTCCATCCTTCTTTTTAACAAGGACAACAGGCGAAGACCACGGGCTTTGGGAAGGTTGAACTACACCGTCGTCAATCATCTCCTGAACTTGCTTTTGGATTACTTCCCGTTCTTTGGCGGAAACACGATAAGGCTGCTGGCGGATAGGGCGAGCGTCGTCATACGTAATGATCCGGTGTTGCGTTAGGGGCGTTTGACGAACTTTCGACGAAGAAGCGAAACACTGTTTATACTCCAATAGCAAGTGCTCTAAGGCCAGGCGCTTTCCTTCGGGGAGGTTGCAGTTGATGTCGACATTCGGAACAGATTGGTCGTCAGTGGCGCGCGATGATTGGTCGCCAGGGGCCGCTGCCGCGAACGCAAAGCAGACCGGAACATCCACAACCGCTTCAGCGGTAGCGATCGCAGTTCCAGAGAAAAGGTGCCGGTGCTCTGGAGAAAAATTTGTAACAAGGATCGCAGACCGGCCAGCGCGAATTGTTAGTAAGCTTCGAGCGGCGCAGATGCCTTGAGTCAGGAGGAGCGAATGATTAGCCTCGGCGACTGCTTCAGCGTCGTGCAACTCAGCACAGGCGACTTCAATCAAAACACTGCTACGGGGCGGAAGTGTGACGCTGTCGGCGAAAACGCGAAGTGCGGCACTGCGTTGGCAGGAGTTGTCGAGTTCGGCGGCTTGCTCCGTGGAAAACATGACGATTCGGTTGCGCAGATCGATAATTGCTCCATACTCCCGCAGAAAGTCGATGCCGAGGATTAGGTCCCGAGAACACTCGCCCAGGACGATGCAGCTGACGACGAACGTGGACTTGCTGATCTGAACGCGAGCAGTGCACATACCCTTGGGCGTAACCAGATGACCGCCGGCAGTTCGAAGGTGCGCGCCAGGCCAAGGGGTAATCACTTTTTTCAGAATGGTCGCCAGTTGTCCACTTAAGATCGAATAATCGGCCCCGGTATCAACTAATGCGCTTACTCTGCGACCATCGATAAGAACGGGTATTTCTAAAGAAACGCGGTTTTTTGACTCTGGTGATGGCGTCGGCGGGTTTTTGTCGGATTGTAGCGGCGACGACGGGAGGTCTTCAGCACAGCGCCCCCCAGCGACCTCGCCCCCGAAGGTCGCGGGTTTCAGTTTTCCCGACGAGGACTTGGCGATCGGCCCGGTGCCGCTCGCGAGAAGCCGGGAGGTGTCGGGGAAGAGCGCCTCGGTGAGGGTGAGCGCGACTGCCGCTGCGCTCGGGATGGATTGCGCTGGTCCGCAAGGAATTCTTCAATTTCAGGGGGTCGTTCACCTTGACGGGGTCTCGGTGAGTCGGTGCGGAAGCCTTGGATGCCGATGCGTCGGTAATAACAATTTCGATAAAGATGACCTGGCTCTCCGCAGTGAAAACAGAGCGGTCGTCGGTTAGGTGTACGCCAGACGTCGGCCTTTCGGAGGGGTGCTCGACGATCCTCGAAGTACTGCACCGGTTGCACAGAGGGCCGCGGGGCTTGAGGCGTGGCGTGAATTGGTGGCGGCGAAGCGGGAGTCGGACGCCTTGCAACTTCGGCGTACGTCGGACGGTGGTAGTCCCCAGGCAGAGGTGGTACGTCGACCACAGGAACAGGGCCCCGGAACGCCTGTTGCACCTCCTCTCGTACAAGAGCGGAGATGGAACCGAGCGCAGGCTGCGACGGGCTACAAAATTTGTGAAGCTCCTCACGCACGATTGTGCGAATAAGTTCCCGTAAATCATCAGGATGCTGTCCGATGGTGGCAAACGATGATGTGACTGCAGCAGCATGCACGGGCCGGTCGTAACTGGCGCAACGCTGTTGCAGGACCTTCTCCATCGTTGTGGCTTCCGAAAGAAATGCAGCAACTGTAGATGGTGGGCTGCGCACGAGGCCTGCGAACAGCTGCTCTTTGACGCCTCTCATTAAGTGCCGAAGTTTCTTCCCTTCAGGCATGGCAGGATCAGCTCTCCTGAAGAGCCGCGTCATGTCCTCGACGTACATTTGTACGCTTTCGTTCGGTAGCTGGACGCGGGACTGGATTGCCCGCTCCGCTCTTTCGCGGCGATCCGCGCTGGTGTAGGCCTCCAGCAGGCGACGGCGAAACTCTCGCCAGGAAGTTAGAACTTCCTCACGGTTCTCAAACCACGTGCGGGCGCCATCCTCTAGGCTAAAGTAGACGTTTCTCAGTTTCGCGGCGTCGTCCCACTGGTTATAAGCAGCCACACGCTCGAAGTGAAGGAACCAGTCCTCCACGTCTTCGAAAAGGTCCCCGTGGAAGGCCTTGGGAACGCGCGGGGTCTGCAAGGTATAGTGGGCAGGTGTAGCACCGGCAGCTTGCGTGAGAATACCGGTGGCTGGCATCATGACTGTCGCGAGTGGTCCAAGCTCCGGTGAAAGTCCCTGCAGCCTCCGGCTGAAGCGGTGTACCGGGGTGTCAATCGGCGCAGGGCTGGCGGCACGGCTCCCTGGAGGGGTTTCTTGCATGGGATACTCGTACCCAGCAGGCTCCACCAAATTGTCACGGAGTTCTCACGGAGAGACGCTTCAACAGCTGGAGTTGGCAAGAGGAGACGGTAATGGCGGCCGATCCGCGAAAGCACGATCGTAACCTCATCGTCTTCGCGGACAGCTTGCGCCACCTGGCAACACTAGGTGGCAATATATAAACAGCCGGCGCGTTGTGTTTGTATTTGTGTGCTTGCCGCTCAGCGACGACAGTTGAGAGACACACCCCGAACAGCAGTCGCGGGGGCATCGTGGTTGTGCGTGCGCACGGGCCGGTCGTGCCTGCCACGGAATCAGCCGTATGCAGTGACCGAGGTGGCGGCAAGTTGGCGCCGGAGAGACCGCTCGCAGCCGCGGAGGGACACTCGGCCCTGCGAGGCACGCCCCCCCGGCAGGGGGTCATCCGTTCTGGCCGCAGTCTCGCGCTTGGGATCGGCGGACGCCTCCGTAACGGCCGCCGGGTTACAGGAACCAGCCGAGATGTTTCCTTGTCAAGGAGAGAGCGACCAAGAGCTGGGTGGCGAGGAGGACCCGGAGGGGGAAGAAAAGGCTTGAGAGGGCGCGGCTAGCGGGAAAGACAAGGGGAGAACGGTTTGGGACACCGTGCGGAGAGGCCGCATACTAAGTGCAAAGCTCTTACGGCAATTGTAAATAGTTCCCAATAAATTCGGCACTGTATATTGTGAAATCCTCATGTGGTCTGGCTGATTCGGGAGGAGATGAAGAGAAAAGGGAAGGGAGGAAAGGAACCTGCCTGACTGGTGTAGTCCACGTGACCTCTCGACGGGAAGCGGACCGGCCATGGGACCCATCGAGGCTGTCAACAAAGGACCCTGGGCTGAGCGACAATCTCGGGAGTGGACCAGCAGTCCAAGCAATCTGCTAGAGTGAAGCAGGTTGGTGTCTCGTAGGTCCCATTGCTGGGAACTATGACAGTTGCAGGGCATAGTGTGAGTGTGGGCGGGGAGGACGGGCACCGACAAGTAGGAGATACGAAGATGGAGCTGGGAGGGAACGCCGAGGTAGCACGCCTCAGCGGAGGGTCAGCGTGGTCTTTCGCCGATGAGACAGCGCTGTTGAAGTTGAAACTGAAAATTTCAGAAGCCGAATTGGTGAAGGAAAGACCGCGGTACGAGAGAGAGTTCAGGGAAGCGCTTCCTGGTGTAAAACAAGATGTGGTGCGTCTGGACAAAGGGGCAGGCATCGTGAAGCATTTCGAGGTAGACCAGAGGGCAGTAAAGGCAGACCGCAGGCTGGAAGGCTCGAGTGGCAACACTGAAGTTTAAGTTGTGAGACAGGAGGTAGGCCAGCAAAGCGTGAAAGGCAGCCCGCAGACTGGAAAATTGGAGTGGCGACACTCCGGCGGCGATCGAGAAACAGGAGGCAAGTGTCAACGTGTCAGAGGAGCGCTCTGACGATTTGAAGGAAGCTGATAAAGACAAGTTTGGCAGTGGAAGTCTCTCAGTTGCAGCAGGCAGGCTAGCATCCGGGATGAGACGGAATGAAAACATATATTAAAAGGATAAATACTGGTTGGGTTCAGTAGGGGAACACATTGGTCGCCATCTTAATGCGGCCCGTATCAACCAGCGATGTCTGGCCGAGGGGGCTAGTGGCTATGAAGGGTTGCCTCCCAGCGCTCATATGTCGGATCGGGATTGCTGTGCAAGTCTGGGTTTTCTTGACATTCCCAAACTGCGTGAAAGATCCGGGAAATATGCGGTCATCGAGGATTTCAGACCTCCGAAGCGGTTGGAAATGGCAACCGCATTGTCGGAAGCGATGACTGCATTGAAGGAAGATAGTGGCAACAAACAGGAACGCGCAGATGCAGCTGCGGCTGTAACGGTCACCGGGGTAGAGCAGACCGGTAGCGCTGGCGCTGAAAGAGGACACGGCAGGCACACAAGGCTCTAGAGCGCGAAGAGTCCAGGCGCGAGTAAACTGGCGGCGCTATGTCAAGGGAGTCTGGCGAACGCGCGGGAGTGGGCGCTCATGATGCGGTATAGCAGGTTAAATTTAGCTTGACAGTGAAGGCGAGATCGCGGGCCGACCGTGTGTGCAAATGGCGTCACGGGTGTCGCAAGAAGTGAAAATGACGCGACTGGCAAAAGAGCCTGAGTGGTCAAGTCACCATGGTGGCGGAAAGAATATGCTGTGCTTCGCAGAAAGGTCCCTGGGGAGAACGCGCAGTCAAAACTGTAACGAGTGTCAGATGGCGCCCGGTCAGAGGCCGTACGACAGGGGACGGCCAGTTGCACTAATCGTCAGGAGGTACGCGCCGTGGCAGATGATCAGTAAGGGCGATTGCATTGAACCGACTGACCGGCCTTCACCGCTGGGGGTTCTGAGCAAACCGTGGCATTCGAGATGGCACTTGTGCGCAGGGGATAGCGACGCCAACGCTGATAAGCTGCCGAGGCTTATAGCACCAGCTCCATTGGTTAGGGGAGCGGGGTGAAAAAGATAACGCTGTTACTTCACGCCTTGTTTTAATGTTGTCGTAGTATCCGGGGGAGGATCGCGGGACGGATGGCGGGACGCCAGCCACGCGCGGTTGTGGTATGAGGTGTGATGTGTTCCTAGGAGGCACGCATCAGAGTGGCGGTGGAGGTGTCGGGCGCGCGGCTGCTTCGCACCCGTACGTTGCCAGAAGAAACCGCCGGCCATTTTGTGTGTGTGTGCGTGCGTGTGCGTGTGCGTGCGTGCGTGCGTGCATGCGTATGTGTATGTGTGTGTGCGTGCGTGTGTGCGTGTGTGTGTGCGCGCGCTTGCCGCTCAGCGACGACGGACGAGAGACGCCCCAAACAGCAGTTACGGGGGCATCGTGTGTGGGCGCGGGCCGGTGCCACGGAATCAGCCGTATGCACTGACCGAGGTGGCGGCAAGTTGGCGCCGGAGAGCCAGCTCGCAGCCGTGGACGGACGCTCGGCCCTGTGAGGCATGCCTCCCCGGCGGGGTGTCATCCGTTCTGGCCGCAGTCTGCGCTTGGGAGCGGCGGAAGCCTCCGTAACGGCCGCCGGGTTACAGGAACCAGCCGATATGTTTCTTTCTCAAGGAGAGAGCGACCAAGAGCTGGGTGGCGAGGAGGACCCGGAGGGAGGAATAAAAGTCTCGAGAGGGCGCGGCTAGCGGGACAGACAAGGGGAGAACGGTTTGGGACACCGTGCTGAGAGGCCGAATACTAAGTGCAAAGCTCTTGCGGCAATTGTCAATAGTTGCCAATAAAATCGGCCCTGTATATTCTGAAATCTTCATGTGGTCTGGCTGAATCGGGAGGACATGAAGAGAAAAGGGAAGGGAGGAAAGGAACCTGCCTGACTATGGCCTCAATCTTTGAATTCGATGGGGTCGGTAAGGTGTACGGCTT
This sequence comes from Amblyomma americanum, assembly GCF_052857255.1. Taxonomy (NCBI): domain Eukaryota; kingdom Metazoa; phylum Arthropoda; class Arachnida; order Ixodida; family Ixodidae; genus Amblyomma; species Amblyomma americanum. The sequence goes on from NC_135499.1 coordinate 6,671,287, forward strand.
CTGGCGGCAGATCGTTCCAGACCCGAGATAATTGGAGAGAAAAAGATCGAAAACGAGATGTAGTTCTTGCAGGTGGGAGGGTACACGCTCTTGTTGTGGTCAGTGCGGCTGCAGTGACTACGTGCTGCTTATATGGTTGATGCTCCTAAAGATGAATGGTAAAACATCTGGAACAGGCATAATCGAGAGATTTTTCTCCTCGTTTCAAGTTTAGACGAAGGGGTTCTGGATTTTAGAAAAGACACACTAGTATAATTGAGTAATCGCCGTAAATGTAGCGGAAAGCGTGATTTTGTAATTTTTCAAGCATTGGTGTGAGGTCTGACTGGTGAGGATCCCATACTGCTCAGGTGAATCTTAGTTTAAGTCGGACGAAAGATTTGTAAGCTAATACTTTGATGGAAGGGGTAGAAAAACGAAGATTGCGACATAGAATGCCAAGGATGCGGTTAGCGTCATTAGCGATGTTCGGTATATGAGAAGAACATGTTAGGGTACGAGTTCAAGTAATGCCAAAATACTTATACGTAAGAGCGGAAGACACTTCAGAACAAATAAAACATACTTAGAGGAAATGTGGAATTGCCTGCGCTGAAAAGAAATCCTACATGTTTTGGCAATATTAAGGAACATTACCAATTGTTTGCACCAAGTCTGGATTCGAATTGGATCTTGTTGAAGGGTGTGAGCGTTAGTGATCGTAGAAATAAGGTGATAAATTACGCAATCATTGGTGAATAGTCGGATATTAGACACAACGTTAGAAGGAGAACCGTTAATATAAATGAGAAAAAGCAAATGCCCGAGTACTATGCTTTGACGAACACCTGAAGTAACCGGAGAACGACGGGGCGACGATTTGTAAGTGTAGACGAATATCTGTTACTCACAAAAACTTTGAAGCCACTTCATTACGAAATGATTGCCACCGCGGTGGCTGTGTGTTTAGGGCGCTCGGCTGCTGGCCCGAAAGACGCGGGTTCGATCCCGGCCGCGGCGGTCGAATTTCGATGGAGGCCAAATTCTAGAGGCCCGTGTACTGTGCGATGTCAGTGCACGTTAAAGAACCCCAGGTGGTCTAAATTTCCGGAGCCCTTCACTACGGCGTCTCTCATAGCCTGAGTCGCTTTAGGATGTTAAACTCCCCTGAACTACAACTAATTACCAAATGATTAAAGTTTAGACGCGAGAGTTTCACAAGTAATCTTTTGTACGGTACTTTCTCGAAGGCTTTTTCGAAGTCAAGGAAGAGCGTGTTAACTGGAATGTTTAAATCAAGATGCGAACTAAGGTTGTTGATGAAAAGAGCTAGTTGATAATCGCAGGGAAGTCTTCTTAAGAAACCAAATTGGTTAGGGTGAAAATGATCTTTGCCAGTACGAATCTAGCAAGCCAATAACTTCATAACTATTCTAAAGAACATACCTTTTTGAAACCAACTGTAATGTTTAAATTAAATTGTGACACAATATTATTGCATTGCCTATGATGTGTGTGTCAAGAATAAGTCCTGTATTTGTTAATTACGTTCCTCGTATGCTGTGTTAGTATTTGCATCGTATTTCAATACTGGAGCCTTTACTAGCCAATGGCTATGGGTCCAGCAACTGTTTTGTATTTTGAAAGAAACATAAACAAAATCCTTGAATTGAATTGAAAAAAAAAACAAGTTGCATAAGTTTTGAGCAGATGCTTGGTAGGGAAATAGGAGGGTTGTTTTTACATTAAGAATATTAACCTTTTTTGGAGACTGGGACAATATTACCGATTTTCCAGTCTTGTGGGAGCACACGTGATGTTAAGGACTGTTAAAAATGTGGCACAGGATGACGCTGACAACTTTTTGCTATTTTAAGGACTATTCAAATTAATCCATCAATACCGGATGAAGATGACCCTATCGATTATTCACTTAGCTTCATAGTTCCACTAGGATCGAAGAAAATGTCCGGCATAGCAGGGTGATCAAAATAAAGGGAACTATGGTATTTCACCATCAGGTTCTTTAGTAAAAACTGAGAAAAAAAAAGAAATTAAGAGTGCTACAGACATCGCGTTTCGAAATGAGAATGTGTTCACTGATGTGTAGTGTTAGAGGCTTGTGGCGTGTAGGTTAATAGTTTACCGAAGCTTGTTATGGTTGGTGCGAAGCATAGACCGCAGTACTGATGAAAAAGAGGAGCGTTTGGTCTGGCTTGCTAAAAACTGGAATATTTTTTCAGAAGACTGATGTCTTTCCCAAGAAGAAGCGGTATTCAGGCGTTTGGCGGTTCGAAAAAGTCTTTCTTTTTGTTGTTAAGGCGCTTCAGTTCGTTGCTAAACCACGACGATGATGATTTTTCGGTGATGGAGATAGTAGGCATGTGCTTTTCTATCAGATGACGCATTTTGTGTTTTAGACCAGTCAGTTTCAATTGACCGGTTAGAAACGTCAAGGACTAGCCGCGCCCAAAAACCAGAGAGATATGTGTTCATGGCTGTGTAGTTCCGTTTGTCGTATAAGGTGAGCTTCTTTTCTTGCTTTTTCAGGCACGGCAGTTGGTAGGAAAATGTGTTTAATATTACGGAGTGTTCACTAAGCCCAGGTAAATGAAGTGGCAGTGAGACGTTATTAAGGTAGGAAATAAAAACGAGATCAAGAATATTAGACGAATGATCAATTTGTCTGGTAGGGTTAGATACGAGCTTAGACAAGCCAAAGGTTAGGCACGTGTTAACGAAATGACTTTCAATGTTATCTTTGGATGTAACGCATGTAGATCGCAGCAAGTAATATCAGGAAAGTTAGTCACCATATAGGTGAATGGGAATGTGCTGGTGTGTCGTAGTTATGACACGGAGTGCTTTGTGGGAGTGGGCAACAAAGGAATCTGTTAGATCAGGGGGTCGATAGCAAACGCTGGTAACTGGAGGGAACGAAGCATTGCACTGAATGGAAGCAGTTCTAGATGGGTTGAAAGTTAACTCTCGGAACAACGGCATGAATGTTGAGCACCTATTAGTACGCCTCTCCTAGCCTATTAATTCTGTCACATCGAACGATATTGAAATCTGGAAACATGGAAAGTATCTCCGAGTCCCCTATGGATGAATTTACGTAGCCCTGTTTCGGTTAGTACAGTTATGTTGCTCTCCGTCGTGCGTACAAAACTGTCGTGGGTGTCAAGCTTAGGTCGAAGTCTGTGGATGATAGTGTAAAGAATGGTCAAGGGGCTAAGCTCTGGCTTTTCGGAAGGGTCATGGAGTAGCTATGGAGTGCGGGGAACGACTTTGCTTGAAACGTGGTCATAAGTGTACGCGGTGGTGATGATGATGAGCTAAATATAGCGGAGTTTGAATTTTTCGGTTTGAGATTAAAGTGTGTTTATCGGTGTGATTAGACTAAAATCCCGCACTGCGCTTGCCAATTCTAGCTATAGCCGCACTAATGTTTTGTAGTGTTACTTTTATTGGCAAAGGCGCAGCAAAGAAATTTCGGCGTCAGTATCCAAGAACCCGGATAGACTTATTAGTGACGTGTTCGACGCGCATATGCCATGATAGGTTAGGTGAAATATTAACACCTAGGTATATGTATGAGTTGAAGGATTCAAGGGAAATGTCGCGAAGAAAGTAAGTGCGCGCGTTGGCAGTAATGCTAGTACGACGCGATACATGCATTGTTTTACATTTGTTTGCATTTAGTGGCATGAACCACTTACCGCGCCAGTTAGATATGCTTGCAAGATCTTCAAGAAAATTAATAGAATCACTGTGGTCAGTTAATTTGCGATAAACGACGCAGTCATCTGCTAAAAGCCTGATAGATGAATGGGAAATGCATTTAGCAACATCGTTAATGTCGACAAGGAAAAGAAGAGTTGAGTTGAGTTGAGTGGTTGTAAGCTACCGGTGGGATTAGCCTTGCAGTTGCTGCCGGCAATTGCTCCACCGTAGCGACACTTAAATAGAAATCACAGAAACACTGTCCGCAAAAACCCAAATAGACACTCCTGAGGTCACCATGTGGAGGCCAAATCCGTGTCCGGGCGTACTTGGCTTTAGATACTCTTCGTTCTCTGGGTCTCGACCTTCGAGATCGACCTAAGACGTTGAAGCCACCTTGGTCCTTTCCGAGCCTCGATTGTTCCTTGACAATTCCCCACGTTCGCGCTAAGCGGAATTCTCCTTTAGCGGCAATGCGTTCGCTCGTACTGGAACATCTTGAGACCGAATATGCCAGTCATCTTCAAATTTTTACAGACGGCTCTGTGGACAAGGTCAGAGGATCTAGTGCAGCTGCTTTTCATATTCCGTCTTTGAAGTATGATTGGTATGTTCGTTTTACTAAAGTCGTGTCCTCCAAAATGGCCGAAAGCGTTGCCATTGAGGCAGCTCTAAAGAAGCTACGGTGTTGTACGCCTCAACCTATTGTCATAATTACGGATTCAAAATCTGCCCTTCAAAGGTTAGAGTACGGGTTCCCCACTGATGCCTTGAGTCTTAGATCCCTACGTTTGGTGCAGAATCTACACAGCGAAGGCTTCTCTATACGTTTTCAATGGGTGCCCTCGCACATAGGTGTCTTAGGCAACGAGATAGCAGACAACCTCGCCCATACAGCTCTCTCCGGGATTCCAGTACACAGAGTCCCTCATGAAGTCAAGCAAATGTTCAGAGATGTGGTGTTGTGCCACTTCAGTTCTTTGTGGAGCTCTCCTCATCAGCCATGTGTGACCAGTGGTCTCAAAAGGTACCAAGCCACTTTGCTGCACCGCGTTCGCACGGATTCTGCTCGCACGTCGGCGTGGATGTATAAGACTGGCCTAGCGTTGTCACCATTGTGTTCAACGCGTGGTGTGTGTGGTGACATAGAACATTACCTCTTGTGCTGTACATTGTACAACGCGGAACGGGCTGTGTTATTCGGATCCCTCAAGAAGGCAGGAGTTCCTCACAGTTCTCTTCAGGACATTCTTTTCCCGCGCAGGAGCCAGTCGAGTAGAAGGGATGCTTCTCGCCTTCTTCTACTTTACCTGAAGGAAAAGAAGAGGTCATAGTACTGATCCCTAGGGTACGCGCGATGTTGCGGAAATGTGAGAAAATGAACAGTCATTACCCGAAACGTACCGAGTTCGATTTGACAGAAAGCTTTTAATCCAGTTTAGTACATTTTGATTATTATTAAGCATGCTAAGTTTAAAAATTAGGAGATAATTTGAAACAGTATCGAAAGCGTTCCCAAAGTCCAAAAACGCAAAGTCTACATCGAAGTTCATGTCAGCATGGGTAAATAGGTCATTAGTGAAACATATAAGTTGTATTTCGCATAAGAACATACTTCTAAAGCCGTGCTGTTATGCAACAAAGAAGGTATTAGACTCAAGGAAATTAACAAAATTAAAATATATAACATGCGGCAAAAGTTTACACTGAATACTTGTGATTGATATTGATATAAGGCGACAGTTAATAGTTGAATGAGTAAGGAGAACTCTGGATTTGGCTAGTTGGTTCATGATTCTCAAAGAAAACGGCGCACGAAGACAACAAACACGACAGGACCAGCGCCAACTTAGAACTGAAATTTATTTCGCGCAAGACCTGCCTTTTTCTAAAACAACATGCCGTAACAACGGATCAATCACGCATTCGCAAAGTCACGAAGCCAACACACGCCGTACAACACATCACTGAAAGAGATCGAATGCATGAAGCGTGATAAGTAACCATGTAATATTTTCATTTATTAATTTATTTATTTATGAATACTGCGATCTTGTACACACGATCATACCAGGTGGGAACATTGTGGTAATATACAAAATTACAAACAAAACAGAATTGCACATAGGAATTCAACAAGAAAATACAGCGACAAGGTCAATTAACACCAATCAATGCAAATCCTCTTGAAATGAATGTAATGATGTCTGCCTGACAAGATCATCCGTGAGGTTATTCCAATCAGTGATGGTCCTTGGAAAAAAGAAATATTTAAAACAATTAACTCGCGTATTTAATGGTGTTATGGAATGAGAATGGCGATTTCTAGTTTGGTACCCCGAGAAATAAGTAATGATATTGGAAGTGTCAACTTTGAAATTATTATTAAATAATTGATAGAAAAACTTTAAGCGACATATGCGATTTCTGTTAGGAATAGAGGGTAAACCGCTTTTTTTGAGGAGGTCACTGACTGATGCTCGCCCGCAAGTGTTATATATAAACCTTACTGCTTTCTTTTGGATTCTTTCAAGTTTATTTACGTTTTCCTTTGTAAAAGGGTCGCAGATAATTACTACATATTCTAAGATTGGTCTAATAATAGTGTTGTAGGCAAGGAGGCATGTGCCAGGGGTTGCTAACTTAAGCGAGCGTCGTAAGAAAATAAGCTTTCGGAGAGCGTTTGCTGAAACATAGTCGACATGCTTGGTCCAAGAGAGGTTATCAGAGATCCATAGACCTAGATACTTATATTCTGTAACTTCATGAAGAAAATTGTTATTAGCAGTGTAGTAATATAGCAGAGCGTTCTTTTTAAGTGTTATTCTCATAAATACGGTTTTTTCAAAGTTAATTGACATTTGCCACTTCTCACACCAAGAAAGTATTTTTGCAAAATTATTATTCAGCCTAATTTGATCATCAGTGGAACTTATTTTCTCATACAGCACGCAGTCGTCCGCATATAACTTAACATGTACTGACAGGTCCTTAACAATATCATTAATAAACAATGAAAACAGTAGGGGGCCGAGGACGGATCCTTGGGGAACATCAGAATTGACAGGAACGTAATTGGAGCAGGTTTTATGCAGTTCGACAAACTGACGGCGATCAGATAGGTACGATTGTATCCATGTTAATATCTGTTTATTATTTATAACAAAACTGAGTTTATGAAGTAATTTCTTGTGCGAAACCTTGTCAAAAGCTTTTCGAAAGTCCATAAAGATAACATCTGTTTGTTTTCCTTCGTTGATTGATGTCGCAAAACATGGATTGTTTCGACCAGCTGAGTGCATGTTGAATACCCTCGTCGGAACCCGTGTTGAACAACTGCCAGTACATTATAACATGGCCATCCGGAAAAAAAGCCCAAACCACATGAAAGAAATTATAACAAACAGCTCTACGCAAGTATGAAAGTCAAACGATCATGAACACGCAAACCCGTAACAACAGAAAACTATACAACCGCTTGGGGAGTGATGCCAGATGACCAACAAGAAACGTGGAAAAAGGTGCAGAATGAATATTTAAGAACAAATCCACGTAAAAGGTAAAAAAAAGGCGAAAGGCGTGATGAGTGCCAGAACCTTTAACATCCAGAACCGGCAACCAGCAACCATAAAAATGTGATATCCGATGAGCAACAAGAAACATGGAAAAATTGAAAAAAGTGGAAAAGTGAAAAAGAGGCACGGACAAAACTGTGCGTCAAAGGCATGATATGCAAACAGGAATCCGCGCCAACAACGGCGCATCATCAGAAAGAAACGAAGCGAGTGCACGATAAAATGATAAACCTACAAAAATTCTTCTAGAAAAGCGAAATAGAAATCGCTAAGCGTAATGAATGTCTTGCTGACACATCTGCTATCTTCTTTCCTGATATAATAGGCTTCCACGACCTCTCTCTCGAATCTGTGCTTCCCACTTAAGAAGTTAGTTTTGTCCAACTCAGGATGGCTATTCCTGCAAGCTTTGCAGTGATCCACTAGGAAGCTCCGTTCATTATTTCGCAGATTTCGGCAGTGCTCGCTGGCACGCTCGTTGAAACATCGACCTGTTTGGCCAATGTAGATGAGCCCGCAGCTTAAAGGAATCTGGTAAACAACCCAAGCTCTGGAATGTGTGAACTGTTTTGATGTTTGCCAGTACAAGCCGGTTGTTTTTCTCGGCTATTCATGGTGCAAAGCCTAGAAAGTTTACATGTGATTGAGAATACCACCCTAGCGTTTGTCTGCCCTCTACATTCTTAAGGTTATGCTATGGAAACCTTGTGGACGTACAGTATTACTGCCACACGGTTTCGCGAAACCGTATCTTTGCTTTGAGGACCTTGCTTCAACTTCTGCAGAATTGCTTCACACACGAAAGAAACCATACAGGATGGGTATCCTGCTTCTTTTAACCGCTGAACTTGAGTGCTGAAACTTGACGAGGCCACATGGGGGCATGATTTGTTCAAATCTGCTTGTAAAGCTTTAGAAACAATCGCCCACTTCACGAACTTCGAATGAGCACTGTCAAAAGAAAGCAAACCTTTATCTGAACGCGGATTATACATCCAACACAAGCCGTATTTAAGAAACGGTATCCTAAGATCCAGGAACTGGAGCTCACCATTTGTCGGTACCTCTTTGGTGAAACAGACCTTGGCTATGGTCTGTAACACGGACATAGTCTTTCAGACCGCAGAGTCTATCTCATGCTCAGAAATATCCTTCCGAATGACCTTGAAATCATCAACATATCTCTGTAAAGAAACTACGCGCGGATCAACAAGGTGGCATCTGTGTTGGCTCCTACAGAGGAGAAAAAAATGTCACAAAGAACGGGCGCTACAGAAGAGCCAATGCAAATGCCCTTCTTCTGAACAAAGAACTTTCGTTCATACACAACAGCGGTAGAGTTGAGGTAATACTCCAACAACGAAATGAAACTGTCGACGCTCACTCCTGCTGCATTTTAAAAACGAACTTTGCCGGTGGACTGGATGGTTTCCCTGAAAACCCTTAAAAGTCCTTTTTGAGGAACGGAATAAAGCAGCTGTTGAATGTTGATGGAGAACCCTGAGTAGTTCTCGGGGGCGGGGGGCAAAGTCTGCAGGTGTTTTAGCACCTCGCATGAACTACGCACATGGAAAGGGTCGTCGCCCACCAGAGATCCCAAGTGGGTATAAAGGCAGCGACTGTACCGACGAAGGTAGCCACGTCCCCCTTTCCGAAACGATAGCGCGCAGCGGGAAACCAGGCTTCTGGGTCTTCACGGTGTAGAAAACTTCGAGAGACTTTCCTTTTTCTCCCTGGGAAAACTTCTTTATGCCCTCTAGGTGCATGTCTTCAAGGATTTGCAGAGCTTGGGTTTTTTGCTTCTACACTGTGAATGGCACCTGTTTGAAGTTTTTATGAATTGCAGTCAAAGCCTTCTCACGAAAGAAACCAGACGGCATATCTGCAAAGCCACCCTCTTTGTCAGCCTGCAGCCCAATGAGGTCCTTGTCGTTCAGAACACTTTAAATCTTCTGAAGACGCGGCTTTTTAGGAAGACTGCGATCAACACTCGTCTTCAAGAAGGCAACACCGTCGCTTACGATCCTGTTTTTTGCTTGGCCCGTGGCATGGCTAGGCACTCTTCTAACCATGGCGAGAAGTTCTTGACGCTGAGCAGAAGGTGCGAGGCTGAACATTGGTCCTTTTACGAAAATCCGCTCGACCTCTTCTGGCCGATCCGCACCTCCTAGCACGGTCACCCGTTGAGATCTCTTAACAAAAGGCCCCTTTGAATGACGAATCAGGCTTGACAGCGCCCGGTGCCAGATAAATTCGGTAGAATTAGATGCAAGCCGCTTCAACTCCTGAAAAAAGCTCACGGAGTCTTTTCCGAGTACAAGTAGACGAAGCCAGTCTTGAAACATTCGGAATTGCCGCCAGTACTTGGACTTGAGTACTTTGCAGACACGCCTGACGTGGCCCCAAGATGGCTCCAAAACACCAAAACAGACTGAACTTCCAATGGAACCAGTTTCCTGCTGCCTCAGTACGAATCTGCGAATCTGTACGAAGAAGCCGTACGAATCGACTCGGGACTGGCACGTAGCCACAGTGATGCGGTTGACACATACAGTGGCAGGTTCGTTACGAGAGCTTCGAAAAAGTAAAGGGCCCATTGTGGAAGAAATATATTGCCCCGAATCATTGCACTGTTTGTTCATCATTCAAATATGCCGCCACGCCACTTTATCGCTTTGTTTGCGACGCAAGACGCGACCACATTTATCTCGATTGATCGCATGCAGGCAGAGCTGGTTCTACGTTGATCCGGAATGTTGTGGTAACGTTGCACGCTTTATTTAGAAAGTTCGCTATCAACTTTAAATTGAGCACGGCCGACAGCGGCGGGCATTCTGTTTGACGATCATCAAGGACACTTGTTGCGACGCCGCCGCCGAGTGATTCAGTGCATTGTGGCGCAAGTCAGCACAAATAAAGAGTTTTCGTTAGGCACTATATTCGCAGCCTTTCTGCTCTCTAGAGTGCAGTCACCACCTCGTGACATCTGGTGGAGGTGCTGGGTAGCCTTCCATGTTCCGGACGCCCTCTTCAAGTCGTAACGCCAGCTGTCTGCGCTTCGTACCTCAGGACGAGCCAGCAGCTCAGTGAGCCAGCCGACGTCTCCAGGGAGAGGAGCCTGAGTCCGGGACCCTGCCGGACCGCACCAAACGGCGAACGGACGCCGCTGCAAGCACCACTACTTCGCCAAAGATGTCGACCCCGGTCATACTGCAGCAGCCGCGAATGCCGCCAACTTTCAATCGATTCCTAGGCGAAGAGCCCGAAGAATGGTTGGACCAATATGAACGCGTGGCATCGTTCAACTATTGGGACGATGCGGCGAAACTCCGGCACGTCTTTTTCGCACTGCAGAGGACTCAGCACGTACGTGGTATGAATACCATTAGTCTACCCTAACGACATGGGAGATATTCAAGAAGGAACTCTTGAAGGTATTCGCTAGTGTCGTGAGGAAAAACAGAGCTGAACGACTCCTGGAGTTCAGAATCGAGCTTCCCAATGAGCCCGTCCGCGGTTGCGTTGAAGAGATGGAGCGCCTCTTCCGCCGCGTCGACCCCGGGATGACCGCGGAAAAGAAAGTTCAGTTTTTAATGCGCGGTGTAAAAGAACAAGTCTTTGGCAGCCTCGTCCGGCAGCCGCCAAAAACAGTTGACGAATTCAAACAAGAAGTCAGCACGATCGAGAACATCCTCGACATCCGGGCACGGCAGTACAAATGTTCTTCCTCTGCCTGTGCAATCCATCTGGACACGACGACCACCACTAGCAGCAACTTGCGGGAAGTGATCCGCGAAATAGTCCGCGAAGAGCTACGCCAATTACAGTCATCCTTCCCACAGTCGCTAAGCAGCGACCCTCATCGATGTGCAACAGGCACTTGGCACCCCGACGGCCACAGAACCCCAGGCCTTGGCCTACGCCGCTGCAGTACGCGCTCCTCCGTCCCAAGGACACCCCCTACAACCTCTCCGACATGAACAACTTGTTCCCGAACGCCGCCTCACTGCCCCGCCCGTCCAGCCTTTGAGCGATGCTCAAGCCCCAGGAAATGCGACGCCTGGAGGCATTCCGACAACCGGCCGTTGTGCTTCCATTGCGGTCAGGCCGCCCATATTCTTCGTCACTGCCCGTGCCGACGTGTCGGTCTTTGTGGCATTTCTGTTTACGCACCACAACCACGCTTCGGCCAACGACCGCAAGAAATCGACGATTACCTGCGTCGGGAGGAGTACACGCCGAACCGCCTATCGCGCTTACCATCACCGTCAACCTCGCGCTTTGTGTCGCCACCCCGCAGCTACGCAGCCGCGGTACGAGGAAGGTCTCCCAGTCCCCGGAGGGGAAACTAAAGACAGCAACCTCGGGAGGTGAGGTTCTCACGAGCGAAAAGCCGAAGATCCTCCACCGACCACGCCCCATGAAGACGCTGCACCCGCTACGCCGCATGACGACGCTGCACCCGCTGCACCGACGCCGCACAAAATGACAGCCCCAACCACAACACGAACTGCCTTCAAAACAACGCCG